>NC_042297.1:171194-286194 GCF_901000725.2 Takifugu rubripes
ACTTACCCCAACTCTAACTTACCCTAACGCTAACTAACTCTAACCAACTCTAACTTACCCCAACTCTAAGTAACCCTAACTATAACTTACCTTAACTCTAACTTACCTTAACTCTAACTTACCTTAACTCTAACTTACCTTAACTCTAACTTACCCTAACTCCAGCATGTGTGTCATTAGGGTTAGGGTTAGGGTTAGGGGGTACCTGTCCTACAGGAGCAACATCTTTGATGGGTTCCTCACGGTGCTCCTCCTGGTAACACCACTGCTTCATCGTGTGTGTGTGTGTGTGTGTGTGTGTGTGTGTGTGTGTGTGTGTGTGTGTGTGTGTGTGTGTGTGTGTCTGACCGTGCTAATAGCTGCTCTGTAGAAACTCTTCACTTTCACCAGGTTTAGGACCGTCAGCACCGCCTCCACACGCACGTGTTGCCTGACAGAGATCCAGAGAGTGAGGAAGAGCTGGTGTTGTTATCTAGTGTGTGTGTGTGTGTGTGTGTGTGTGTGTGTGTGTGTGTGTGTGCGTGTGTGTGTGTGTGTTTACTCAGCAGTCTGGTCTCCAAGGCAGGACAGGACCTGGAAAGCAGCTCTGATTCCCAGTCGTCTCCTGATGATGGACGTTTGTACGGACATCTGAAAGGATGGAAACGTTTCATCGCCAACGGCAACAGGGAAACAACAGTAACACCAAACGTCCACACAACCGTCACCGTGGGAGACGCTAATGTAGCTAATGAAGACTAATAATGTAGCACCTAAGCTTAGCATAGGTGAGTAAATCTGGTGAAGCCTGCTGATAGAAGGTGCTGCTGTGACGGTGGAAGACAGCAGAACTGACATCGAGGTCTGTCCGTGCGTCTGTGGAGTCACTCACCAGTAAATACCCTCTGAACTGGTTGTAGATGATAGCAGTCAGCAAGTTCATGAGACAGTAGGTTCCTGCCAGGGAGCAGCGCACGTTTGGTGTGAAATGCAGCTCAGCAGCAACCTGCTGCGACCATTGCTAAAGCTCCGCTCACCGATCACGCTGAAGGCCATGAAGAAGATGGCGTAGCTCCGGTTCAGAGAGTAGGCCGGCAGCATCACTGCGGCGAAAGAAAGCAGGTTACTCTTTCAAAAGAAGCCTCTTCGTGGTGCGTCTGAGGCTGCGCCGCTACCGTCAGGGTTGTTGGCGGTGGTCAGCAGCACCAGCAGGGACGTGAGCGCCGTGGGGAGGTTCCGGAAGTGCAAGTTCCACTCCTCGTTTTTCTCAGGATCCTGAAGAACCACAAACAACCAAAGTCACTTCATCATGTAAGACAGAGGTGCCAAACTCAAATACCCAGTGGGCCCAAATTCAAAACTGGGACCAAGTCACGGGCCAACATTGATATTTATTGAAAAAAAATCTTTCTCCAGCTAAAACAGGGAACCTTTCAATGTATATATATTTAATAAAATACCAGAGGGCCAGCTCTAATAGTCAATTGGTATGGCCAAATATTATTACATTGCGGGCCAAATTTGGCCCACGGGCCAGAGTTTGACACCTGTGCTGTAAGAGATGCTGCTTTAGACTGGGTTAAGCTCAGAACCAAGAGGAGGACCCACCTCGGTCTTAGCAAAGAGCAGCATGCCGATCATGGTGAAGAGGCAGAGGTGCAGGGCCAGCAGCAGGATGACACTGCAGGGGCAGGAAGGGGCTTTTACTGACCCACCAGCAGCACAGCTCTCAACAATGTCTGACAAGTTCTTTCTGGGAGAACTAAGGAACAAACTTCCTGCCGGTTAATGCAGATATGGTATATTGGACCAGTCTGGCCTCCGGGTGGCGATGGTTCCTCCTCTGAGCTTAAACAAATGGTGAGGTGTTTGCAGATACCTGGCGATCTCCGGCAAAGTCCTCTTGATGCACTTCAGCGTCTTTTTCATGAGAGACGAGTTTTGCAGGAGGAAAAACGGTCGCAAAAGTCGACGAACTCTCAGTCTCTAAATAAAGAAGTGAGCTCAGTACAGGTTGTCCTGTGGACACCAGGCGGTCCTTAAAGGACCAATGAGACAGAATCTTGTTTCTGAAGGACGCAGGAAGCCACCACCCTTAGCTGAAGCCTGACCATCACTAACGGGCCAGAAGAGCTTGTTGACGTCCTCTTGCGTCTCACCTCATCACACATCATGCTGACAGACAACATCCAGTCGATGACGGAGACTGAGATCACCACCAGGTAGCCGATCAGCCACTTGTTCTTTCGGAACTCGTCCCAACCAATCAGGTAACTCTGGGGGTCGGATCAAAGCGTCAGTCTGAACCAGCGAGCGTGTCGGCGACACACTGGAACCCGGAGAACACGACAACACGGCGTTTACCTTCACAGCAAGATCTAGAGCGAAGACCACCAGGCAGACGAGCTCAACACTTTCGGTGGCCCCACAGGGGGGGTTCAGGTGAGTGGAGCGCCGTCGGGGGTCTGAGGAGAGGGACAGGGAGGAGGGGCGCTCTACGAAGGCCAGCAGCAGCACCACAGCGATGGTCAGACCCAAACACCTGAGGAAGACACGAGGACGACATGAATCAACCCCCTTCAGAAGGACTCTGCTCCACAAGGAGACAGAGGTGGGGGGTCGTGAAGGTGTGAGGTGCGGTTACCACTGGCACAGCGTAGAGTAGTAGCAACGGTACAAGCGGAGCGACCTGACATCCACTCGGTGGTTGATGGAGCGATACTGGAGCAACCGAGACACAAAAACTACCGTCACACAGGGAACAAAGTGCTGAGTGAAGATGAAAGAGGTCAAAATTCAGCTAGCACATTAGCATTAGCATGAAGAGTGAAATAAGAAAAGAGGTTCAGCAGCACGAAGGTCGACGTGCTGCTGCTGCTGCTGCTGCTGCTGCTGCTGCTGCTGCTGCTGCTGCTGCTGCCGATGCTACTGGAGCTTGTGCAACAGTAGCAGTAGTAGTAGCAACAACAATAGCAGCAACAGTAGCAGCGGCAGCAGTCAGGCTACAGAGAGCATCGCTGCCTTCTGCTTACTGGCCTCATCTGAACTCTGACTCGGGCTGCCCTAAACTGGGAGTTCTGCTTAAACTGGGAGTTCTGCTTAAACTGGGAGTTCTGTTTGGAGCCGTCAGCACTAACAACTGACCTCAGACTGGGATGAATGCAAAACAACATAAAGTTGCTGTAGAACATTTAGCAACAAATCGTTTGGAACACTGTAAAACCGAAAGCATTGTTCCGAGCAGCAGGAATTCTTCTCCTGGGAGCTGAATTCCTGAGCAGCAGCAGAGAAGAAGCGTCCTACCTGGATGGCATCCTCGATGAAGACCACAGCTTGCTGGATGTCGCGGTCTTCGTCACCTGTGGACGGTGGCGAACGTGAGAACAACAAAACCATCTGAGGCGGCGTTCACATGTCCCCAACAGCTGGGAATACTGCGGCTGGCTCCAGCTCCGGCTATATAAGGAAGCCATGTGACACAGCTCCCTCACTGAAGGCGGCGTCTTCACATGTTGTCAGTGGAACTTGTCCGTTGGGATGAGGAAGTTTGTCTTGCCTGGAGGCTACATGGCACACGGCAGAATTCCGTGTTTCTGGAGGTTTTTTTCCGTTGGGTGATGAGTGTGTGCCGTCATTCGCCTGTCGTCCGCACCTCTGCTCACATGTGTGCGTGCACGTTTGTAGAGAGGCTAAAGGCTAATTCATGCTGAAGCCAGCGGCTATCATATGTACACACAAATGGCTGCAGCTACACAGGTAATAACAGATAATCAACCGGGAATTCAGAGTGGCTAATTCTTCAGAGTCTTAGTTTCTCTCAAAAATAGCTTCATTATTTTAAAATAGGACCTAAAATGTTTAAGCTTAGCATAGAACAAAGCTGGATTATAAGACAGTGTGCTATTGTTAACATTTAATGCTTCACCTCACAACAGGCGCAGCTCTGCCCCACCCCCTCGAGCCCTGGGGCATTTTTAAAGGGTAATAAGATGTATCATCCCCGGGGTGGTATTATGATAAAATGGTATCTATAAAGTCTTCAGAAGTTTTACAGGACCCACTCAGGTCCACCTTGCTGTGCCCCCCCCCCCCCCCGCTGTCCTCGTCCCAGCGGTGCTGCTGCGCCCTCTAATGGCGCCGCGGGGAAGAGCAACATTAGCAAGTTGTAAAACCGGTGCCTCGATGATCTGAATTACACAAAGTCGTTAAAAATGTCGCTATTGCTACGATGCCTCGAGTATTCGTAGCAATTAAATTAAAGCGCAACAAGCGAGCACAGAAATTCAGAATGAAACTGCTGAGTTTCTCCTGGTGGTGCGTGAATGCACCCCCCCCCCCGCCCACACACACACACACACACACACACACACACACACACACACACACACACACCACACACACACCACACACACGTACGTAACTGTGAGGAAAAACACAGAAGATCAGCAGTATTGACAACAACCACATCTACATCTGTAAAGCTGGTGTGTGTGTGTGTGTGTGTGTGTGTGTGTGTGTGTGTGTAGGCCACAGGATGTGTCAGAGCGTCAGTGGTTGTAGGTGCATCTGACAGAGCAAACACTCCCAACGGCTGAAGCGTCTGAGCGACACCTCTGACACAGACGTGAAGCTGCTCCATCTCTCACAGCCAGAAGCTCTCAGAGAGCTCCTCTTCTCTAATTAACCAACTAATCACCTTATATAATCAGAAACGATGCCAATGACACACGGGTCGGCCTGGCCTGATCTCCAGTCGCCCACACAAGCGGCTCTTCTGGTTCAGCAGCTGCTCCCAGATGTTGGGGCTGAGGAGCCGAGGAACCCCCTCAGGCTGATCTTTGGTTGGAACAGATGCAGATCAATAAAGAGGAATCAGACCTGATTCCTGGATGAGGTGACGTGCTGGTGAATGTTCCCACTCATCCAGGATTAGAGGAAGACTAACTGGTGACCTCTATAAACCCTACTGGTTTACTGAAGGCTGTCACTGGTAACCAGCTTTACTACAGGGGGCTCATCCTGGTCACCATGTGGTGGTGGGTGTCAGCCATGCTGGATCTATCTGGGGACCAGAAGGAGAACGTTGTGATGGCGTCCCTCACAGTTGATCAGGAGCGTCCAGCAGGGCCGCCCCAGCAGGTGACCCGGCAGAGCCGCCCCGGTAGAGCCGCCCCGGTAGAGCCGCCCCTGCAGAGCCGCCCCAGCAGGTGACCCGGCAGAGCCGCCCCAGTAGAGCCGCCCCGGTAGAGCCGCCCCGGTAGAGCCGCCCCTGCAGAGCCGCCCCGGTAGAGCCGCCCCGGCAGAGCCGCCCCTGCAGAGCCGCCCCTGCAGAGCCGCCCCAGCAGGTGACCCGGCAGAGCCGCCCCAGTAGAGCCGCCCCGGTAGAGCCGCCCCGGTAGAGCCGCCCCTGCAGAGCCGCCCCGGCAGAGCCGCCCCAGCAGGTGACCCGGCAGAGCCGCCCCAGTAGAGCCGCCCCGGCAGAGCCGCCCCGGCAGAGCCGCCCCTGCAGGTGACCCTGCTCAGGGTCTCCAGTGATGGTCGCTTTAGAAACGGGCCCCACTGGAGAACTGGCTCAGCTTTCTGACAGGGTTCAGGCGGAGGGGGGGCATGGTCCAGGACAGGTCCTCCTTGACTCTCTGTCCACCAGCATCCCAGTGACGGTGGTGGACATGTAGCTCTTCCTCTACCCTGTCTGTGGTCTCAGAGACATCCAGGTCCAGGTTGGGTCCAGACAGGCCGTCCATCTACCTGTGTAGAGTAGGCAGCCTCAGCACCACCGGACCATCTGGTGTCGGTACTGTGTCGGGCGGGACAGTCACGTGTCCAGGAGAGGACTTCAGACACAACCTTGGGGGGTCCAGTGTGAGGTGTGTGGCCCAGCAGTCAGGTTCGCAACACAAGGCAACACCTTCATTAAGGTGAGGTGACAATCAGAGATCCTGGTGTTTGACCAGCGTCAGTGTCTACTGTAACTATTAAGGTAACTATTAGTTACTAATAGATCAACTATTAATGTAACAATTACAGTAACTGATAGATCAATTATTAATGTAACAATTACAGTAACTGATAGATCAACTATTAATTTAACAATTACAGTAACTGATAGATCAACTATTAATGTAACAATTACAGTAACTGATAGATCAACTATTAATGTAACAATTACAGTAACTAAGAGATCAACTATTAATTTAACAATTAGAGGAAATATTAGAGTAACTATCAAAGTAACTAATAAATCAACTATTAATGTAAGAATTTGAGTAACTATTAGAGTAACTCAGAGTAACTAATAAATCAACTATCACAGTAACTCAACTATCACAGTCCTAGTCCTAGTCCGAGTCCGAGTCCGAGTCCGAGTCCGAGTCCTAGGACTCGGACTCGGACTCGGACTCGGACTCGGACTCGTGGTGTTACAGGAGCCACCGTGCGAGTTGTAAACGAATGTTAAACATTAACTGATCAATCAGTGAATCATAAAAAACTGCTGCTGTTAATTACTACGGCGTAATTATGCGAACCCACAACATGTAGACGTCTGTGTAAACACGTATGTACAGGTGAAACACGCGCACATGGAGCTGTGGACACACATCATCCCAGAGTCCACCTGTCCTCACAGGGTCCACCTGTCCTCACAGGGTCCACCTGTCCGGACAGAACCAGAGAACTCACCTGTTTCATGCTCGATCTCGGACGTCCGCCTGCTCACCGGCTCCTCGGCAGACTCCGAGCCGGACCACGACCTATAAATCTGGTTTACAGACCCGCTCAGCAGGCGGTCCGTCTCCATGTAGCCGACCAACTGTTGCTTCCGTCGCCTCCGGATCGATGTGAAGGTGAAGCTTCGGTCGGCACCGGCGGTTCTGAGCTGCGCGGGTCTGAGACGACAGAAATGTGTTTTAGGAAGTTCCTGTCGAGGCGCTCCTCCTCCTCCTCCTCCTCCTCCTCCTCCTGCGGCTTCAAACTCCTCCTCCAGCTCCACACACGAGTCACGGTGTCACCGGTGAGTGAGGCAGGCAGAACCAGGACCACAACAGGACCAGAACAGGACCAGAACCAGAACCACAACAGGACCAGAACCAGAACCACAACAGGACCAGAACAGGAACCACAGCAGCACCAGAACAGGACCAGAACCAGGACCACAACAGGACCACAACCAGGACCACAACAGGACCAGAACCAGAACCACAACAGGACCAGAACAGGACCACAGCAGGACCAGAACCAGAACCACAACAGGACCAGAACCAGCTGGGAAGTCTGGGACTGCAGGTACGATCAGTGCTGCTCTCACAGGAAATGTGAAACCTTATTATTATTATTATTATTATTATTATTATTATTATTATTACTAGTAGTAGTAGTAGTAGCAGCAGCACTGTTGTTGTCCATATTTGGATATTACTGATATTATTTAAAATTGTAATATGACATCTTCTTCTCCATTTGGCTGTTCCCCTCAGGGGCCACCTCGGGGGGCCACCTCGGGGGGCCACTCTCTCCATCTGACCAGACCTTCTATATCTTCTTCTTCTTCTTCTCCTCTCACACCAACGGACTTCAGATCCTCGTTCTCCACAACCATAAACCTCCTCTTTGCTCTGGGCCTCCTGCCTGGCCGTTGAAGCTCAGCATCCTGCTCCTGATGGATCCACCCTCCCTCCTCTGTCCATGTCCAAACCATCTAACATCTCCCTCTGATCTTCTCCACACTTTCACCTGCTCTGGACCCTAAATACCTCAAGTCGCCCACCTTCTTTGTCTCCACTCCCAGAATCCTCCATGTTTCGACTAACCTTCGTTCCTGGCCTTTGTGGGTCACCTCCACCTGCAAACATCATGTTCCTGTCTGAACTCATCTGTCGGCCTCCTTTATCACCACAGTGAAACCTTCATGAAGCCACAGAGGTGTCCCACAGCAAGAAGGTTCTGAACTGGGAGGGGTTTCCATGGTCCAGGTACTCCAGCCAGACCTTCAGGTGGGACAGGTGACTGAGAGTGAGGGTTTGGTCTACTCGTGGGCCCTGTCATGAGCTGGTGACCTGTGCCGGGTCCACCCCCCCCTCACCTGAGGGCAGCTGGGAGGGGCAAAGCAGCAGAAGATGGTTGGACAGCATCTAAATGTAGATGTTTGTTCCATAAATTCCACTTGAGTTACTTGGAAGCCACATTTTTACTCCTGTTTTAAAGACGAGGAGGAAGTTCAGCGTTTGAGCTTTTAGAGCGACTGACAGCAGGAATTCAGGTTCAGCTGTTCACCTGTACCAGTGAGCCAAGGCCCCGCACCGTCTGTGATTACAGGCAACAGCACGTGTGTTTGTGGGACGTCAAAGGTGCGAGCTAGAAGCCTGTCCTGGCTGGTTGGGACTGAACCAGGACACACCTGGTCACACCTGGTCAACGCCCATCCAAGCACAGCAGTGGCTTCAGGTCCAGGTGGCCTAACCCTCTGTGCCAGTCCTGGAGGACAGTCCTGGAGGACAGCCCTGGACATTCATGTCCTCTCCTGTAGGGTCGGTGCGTTCATCCGGCCCGGAGGAGCACCACAAGCTCTTGACTGGCCCCAGGTGGGGCTGGGCAGGTAAAGACCTTTCTAAAGGGATCTATACAGGTAACAGAACAAAGTTTCCATAGAGACCAACATTTTAACGCACAGGAACGTTTATTTGACAGCAAAGGTTCCAACGTCGAGAAGAACTTGGACAACCATCTGCAGCTGTTACTGATTCTGGACTTTGGTTTCCAACTGAGAGACCTCGGAGGGAAAAAAGACAAGCGTCAAATAAGGTGAGTGATGGCTCCAACAGCTCCTGCTGGAGCTACCTTCCTCCACCTCAGAGCCACACCCACCTGGCTGTCGATGCATCTGAACTGCCAGCCCCAGCGGGTGTCGTAGAGGAAGGGTCGAAGGTCAAAGCGGTTGTCATCGGGACTGTAGCTCTCGGCGTGGTAGGCCGGTGTCAATGTTGTCATCTTGTGACGGTTGACTGAATACATCCAGAAGAAGTGTTTCACCTTCTGGGCCACCTGTGCAGCAAGCCCAGCGTGGTCATTACTGGGTTCTCCTGGGTTCTCCTAAAACCTGGCGACTCCAGCTTGGCTAATAACATATAGAAGAGCCACAGCGGCGGAGGAGCAGGACACTGACCTCCACAGGTGACAGCAGATCCTTCCACAGGTGAATGAGTTTACAGAACATACTGAAGGGGCCACACATGGAGATCTTCCTGAGCCGTCCAATCACAGACAGCTCCGAGTAGGTCATCTTCATGTCTGCCTGACAAAAGAAGACTTCTGTCAATACAGGGGGGAGGATCCTGAGGACACGGGGACGAGCGGAGCGTCTGAGCCACCCACACGGGCAGCACAGCTACCGCGGACGCCAGAGAAGGTCAAAGGTCTCTGTTACCTCGTCTGTTTGGGACACTTGTCCATCTTTGAGTGGCTCCAGTTCGGCGGTGGGTGGCGCCGTCAGGATGCTGCAGGAGACGACCCTGATGTGACTGGAGAGCTTCAGGACGCGTCATTGAGCGTCCTGACTGCCACCAGCAGGAAACTCACCCTCTCAGGCTGCTCAGCTGGAAGGTCTCGACGCAGTAAAACAGGAAGTTCTTCAGATCCGCCTTGCTGATGCCTCCGATGGGGTTGATGTCAGCACTCGAACAGTCGTACTTTGTGAAATATCCTGTCAGACTGAGCAGAACGTCGTCTACTGTCAGAGGCTGTGCAGGGTTCCCAACTAGCAGCACGTTCTTCTGCTTGAGGGAGCACGGCGGACTCAGCAGCGATACCTCTCATCCACGTTAGCGGAGCCCAGCACCAGCAGGCCACCTGGCCGCCCCCGGGACCACAGACTCAGCTGGGCAAACAGGTAGGCCAGCACCATCCTGACCCTGGCCTGGGGAGACAGGGGGACAGGGACGTGTGTGGAGACAGCGCGGCGTCAGCGGGACCAACCACCAGAGCGACGGAGGCAGAGCCTGAGCGCTGACCTGCACGTTCTGCAGAGCCAGGTTCTCCCTCCGGCTCCCCCCGTTCACCCCAAACTGGGGCCACTTCCCAGTGACGGCCGAGAAGATTCCCAGGATGCTCCTGACGGCCAGGTCGATGTTGATGGTCATGTGTGTGCTGAAAACCAGGAAGCACACGCATCAAACACGCATCAAACACACAGTAAACAAGCAGCAAACACGCAGCAAACACGCATCATACACGCATCATACACGCATCAAACACGCATCATACACGCATCAAACACGCAGCAAACACGCATCATACACGCAGCAAACACGCAGCAAACAAGCAGCAAACACGCATCATACACGCATCAAACACGCATCATACACGCATCAAACACGCATCAAACACGCAGCAAACACGCAGCAAGCAAGCAGCAAACACGCAGCAAACACGCATCAAACAAGCAGCAAACACGCAGCAAACACGCATCATACACGCATCAAACACGCAGCAAACACGCATCAAACACGCAGCAAACACGCATCATACACGCATCATACACGCATCAAACAAGCAGCAAACACGCATCATACACGCATCAAACACGCATCAAACACGCATCAAACACGCATCAAACACGCAGCAAACACGCATCATACACGCAGCAAACACGCATCAAACACGCATCAAACACGCAGCAAACACGCAGCAAACACGCATCAAACACGCAGCAAACACAAGTCTTTAATGATTAAACAAACACAATAGAATAACGCAACAGTGCTACTACTACTGCTGCTGCTGCTGTCCCCTGTGTCCTCCTGCTGTCTCCTGCGTACTCCTGCTGTCCCCTGTGTACTCCTGCTGTCCCCTGCTGTCCTCCTGCTGTCCCTCTAGTGTCCTCCTGCTGTCCTCCTGCGTACTCCTGCTGTCCCCTGCGTACTCCTGCTGTCTCCTGTGTACTCCTGCTGTCCCCTGCGTACTCCTGCTGTCCCCTGCGTACTCCTGCTGTCCTCCTGTGTACTCCTGCTGTCTCCTGCGTACTCCTGCTGTCTCCTGTGTACTCCTGCTGTCCCCTGTGTACTCCTGCTGTCCCCTGCGTACTCCTGCTGTCTCCTGCGTACTCCTGCTGTCTCCTGTGTACTCCTACTGTCTCCTGCTGTCCCGTGTACTCCTGCTGTCCCCTGCGTACTCCTGCTGTCTCCTGTGTCCTCCTGCTGTGCCCTGCGTACTCCTGCTGTCTCCTGCGTACTCCTGCTGTCTCCTGTGTACTCCTGCTGTCTCCTGCTGTCCCCTGTGTACTCCTGCTGTCTCCTGCGTACTCCTGCTGTCTCCTGCTGTCCCCTGTGTACTCCTGCTGTCTCCTGCTGTCTCCTGCTGTCCCCTGTGTACTCCTGCTGTCCCCTGCGTACTCCTGCTGTCCCCTGCGTACTCCTGCTGTCTCCTGTGTCCTCCTGCTGTCTCCTGTGTACTCCTGCTGTCCCCTGTGTACTCCTGCTGTCTCCTGCGTACTCCTGCTGTCCCCTGTGTACTCTTGCTGTCCCCTGTGTACTCCTGCTGTCCCCTGCGTACTCCTGCTGTCCCCTGCGTACTCCTGCTGTCCCCTGTGTACTCCTGCTGTCCCCTGCGTACTCCTGCTGTCTCCTGTGTACTCCTGCTGTCTCCTGCGTACTCCTGCTGTCTCCTGTGTACTCCTGCTGTCCCCTGTGTACTCCTGCTGTCCCCTGCTGTCTCCTGCTGTCTCCTGCTTACTCCTGCTGTCTCCTGTGTACTCCTGCTGTCCCCTGTGTACTCCTGCTGTCCCCTGCGTACTCCTGCTGTCTCCTGTGTCCTCCTGCTGTCCCCTGCGTACTCCTGCTGTCTCCTGCGTCCTCCTGCTGTCTCCTGCGTACTCCTGCTGTCTCCTGTGTACTCCTGCTGTCTCCTGCTGTCCCCTGTGTACTCCTGCTGTCTCCTGCGTACTCCTGCTGTCTCCTGCTGTCCCCTGTGTACTCCTGCTGTCTCCTGCTGTCCCCTGTGTACTCCTGCTGTCCCCTGTGTACTCTTGCTGTCCCCTGCGTACTCCTGCTGTCCCCTGCGTACTCCTGCTGTCTCCTGTGTCCTCCTGCTGTCTCCTGCGTACTCCTGCTGTCCCCTGCGTACTCTTGCTGTCCCCTGCGTACTCCTGCTGTCCTCCTGCTGTCTCCTGTGTCCCCCGACTGTCTCCTGTGTCCTCCTGCTGTCTCCTGCGTACTCCTGCTGTCCCCTGTGTACTCTTGCTGTCCCCTGCGTACTCCTGCTGTCTCCTGTGTCCTCCTGCTGTCTCCTGTGTCCCCCGACTGTCTCCTGTGTACTCCTGCTGTCTCCTGTGTCCTCCTGCTGTCTCCTGTGTCCCCCGACTGTCTCCTGTGTACTCCTGCTGTCTCCTGCGTACTCCTACGGTCTCCTGTGTACTCCTGCTGTCTCCTGTGTACTCCTGCTGTCCCCTGTGTACTCTTGCTGTCCCCTGCGTACTCCTGCTGTCTCCTGTGTCCTCCTGCTGTCTCCTGTGTCCCCCGACTGTCTCCTGTGTACTCCTGCTGTCTCCTGCGTACTCCTACGGTCTCCTGTGTCCTCCTGCTGTCTCCTGTGTACTCCTGCTGTCTCCTGCGTACTCCTGCTGTCCCCTGTGTACTCTTGCTGTCCCCTGTGTACTCCTGCTGTCCCCTGTGTACTCCTGCTGTCCCCTGTGTACTCCTGCTGTCCCCTGTGTACTCTTGCTGTCCCCTGTGTACTCCTGCTGTCCCCTGTGTACTCCTGCTGTCCCCTGTGTACTCTTGCTGTCCCCTGTGTACTCCTGCTGTCCCCTGTGTACTCCTGCTGTCTCCTGCGTACTCCTGCTGTCCCCTGTGTACTCTTGCTGTCCCCTGTGTACTCCTGCTGTCCCCTGTGTACTCTTGCTGTCCCCTGTGTACTCCTGCTGTCCCCTGTGTACTCCTGCTGTCTCCTGTGTCCCCGACTGTCTCCTGTGTACTCCTGCTGTCTCCTGTGTACTCCTGCTGTCTCCTGTGTCCCCGACTGTCTCCTGTGTACTCCTGCTGTCCTCCTGTGTCCTCTCTGCTGTCTCCTGTGTACTCATACGGTCTCCTGTGTACTCCTGCTGTCTCCTGTGTCCTCCTGCTGTCTCCTGTGTCCCCCGACTGTCTCCTGTGTACTCCTGCTGTCTCCTGCGTACTCCTACTGTCTCCTGTGTACTCCTGCTGTCTCCTGCGTACTCCTGCTGTCTCCTGTGTACTCCTGCTGTCTCCTGTGTCCCCCGACTGTCTCCTGTGTACCCCTACTACCCACCTCCCGATCTCTCCGGCCAGGTCTTTGGCCCTGGTCCGCGTGTCCTCGGTGGAGTTTTCGCTGCCCATATAGCAGGTGGTGAAGATGCGGCTGCACAGCTCCCTGGGCTGAGTGGGGCGATAGGTGCTGTCTCCAACCACTCTGCGGACATCGTCCAGAACCTGAGTGTCTGGAAAATGGACAAAGACGTCATGGACACTTGTCAGGATCAGACTGGGGACAAACCTTCACTTTGAAGCTCATATTTGGTTCACTCAACACTCACTGCCGTCCTCCACCGCCCGGCACAGCAGGACGCAGAGGGAGTGCACGATGCAGGCGCTGGAGGCGCTGTCCACCCCCCCACTCAGGGGCAGCAGGAAACCAGCCTGGACACAATCAGTCGCCCCAGCAAACGTCACCACTGTAACCCGGAGCTTTTCTAGGAGCCAATATTGCACAGGATACCTGTCCACTCCTCCTCAGGTAGTCCCACAGCCAGCAGGCCGGTCCTAGACTGAAGGACAGTTAGTCTCAGCAGCTTGGTACACTGTTCAAAAGAGGTTCGTTCTGAACTGGGTTTGTGTGCACGTTCCGTGGAGAAGATGTGCTGCCATCATCCCTTTACTCACCTCCGTGGGCGCTTCTTGACCTGTTTGATCTTGAAAGCATTAGGGAATAAAGTGAAATTCAAAGGGACACACCTGATCTCTTCCTCAGGTGTGTGGAAGCACCATTCTACTGGCTGGTGAACAGGCAGGTGGACGTCATCTACATCAGACAAACTGAAGTTGACTCTGACCCTGTAGCAAGGTTTGGGATCACTTTCCTGGAAAACAGGAAGATCGGAAGATCACCACTGAATTATTCCTGTAGCAACGGGCTAAAGCGTCTCCACTAGATCAAAGCAAACATGTGCAGAGTCTTTTGGGGGGAGCAGGAAGCTTCAGGCCGGGATGGACGAAGGCTCCCATGCTAACCTCCACAACACCTGCAGAATGTCTCCGTCTGCCTTTTGTCTTTCTGCTCTAATGATGGACATTTTTATACTTTGAATAATGATGATTCATCCGCACCTATCAGGTTAGCAAGCTAATAAAAATCCAAATTAGCCCTGCTATTAGCTCACATAGGACCCTGTGATGAAGTGGGGCCTCATCCAGGGGGGTCCTGCCTTCACCCATTGGGGACCCTCCCACTGACCGTCCGACTGACCCTCCCAGTGACCGTCCCACTCACCCACCCACTGACCGTCCCACTGACCCTCCCACTGACCGTCCCAATGACCCTCCCAGTGACCCACCCACCCACCCACTGACCCTCCCACTGACCCTCCCACTGGCCCTCCCACTCTATGACAGGACACTCTATGACAGGACACTCTATGACAGGACACTCTAGGACAGGACACTGACAGGACTCTATGACAGGACTCTATGACAGGACACTGACAGGACGCTCTATGACAGGACGCTCTATGACAGGACACTGACAGGACTCTATGACAGGACTCTATGACAGGACACTGACAGGACGCTCTATGACAGGACGCTCTATGACAGGACACTGACAGGACTCTATGACAGGACTCTATGACAGGACTCTATGACAGGACACTGACAGGATGCTCTATGACAGGACGCTCTATGACAGGACGCTCTATGACAGGACTTTATGACAGGACTCTATGACAGGACTCTATGACAGGACTTTATGACAGGACGCTCTATGACAGGACGCTCTATGACAGGACACTGACAGGACTCTATGACAGGACGCTCTATGACAGGACGCTCTATGACAGGACACTGACAGGACGCTCTATGACAGGACACTGACAGGACGCTCTATGACAGGACACTGACAGGACGCTCTATGACAGGACGCTCTATGACAGGACGCTCTATGACAGGACGCTCTATGACAGGACACTGACAGGACTCTAGGACAGGACACTGACAGGACGCTCTAGGACAGGACTCTAGGACAGGACACTGACAGGACACTGACAGGACGCTCTATGACAGGACTCTAGGACAGGACTCTAGGACAGGACACTGACAGGACGGTCTATGACAGGACACTGACAGGACCCTCTATGACAGGACTCTAGGACAGGACACTGACAGGACTCTAGGACAGGACACTGACAGGACGCTCTAGGACAGGACACTGACAGGATGCTCTATGACAGGACTCTAGGACAGGACACTGACAGGACGCTCTAGGACAGGACACTGACAGGACGCTCTAGGACAGGACACTGACAGGACGCTCTATGACAGGACTCTAGGACAGGACACTGACAGGACGCTCTAGGACAGGACACTGACAGGACGCTCTATGACAGGACACTGACAGGACTCTAGGACAGGACACTGACAGGACCCTCTATGACAGGACTCTAGGACAGGACGCTCTAGGACAGGACCCTCTATGACAGGACTCTAGGACAGGACACTGACAGGACGCTCTATGACAGGACACTGACAGGACTCTAGGACAGGACACTGACAGGACGGTCTATGACAGGACACTGACAGGACCCTCTATGACAGGACTCTAGGACAGGACACTGACAGGACGCTCTAGGACAGGACTCTAGGACAGGACACTGACAGGACGCTCTAGGACAGGACCCTCTATGACAGGACTCTAGGACAGGACACTGACAGGACATGGTGCTCACCAAGTGTGGATGGTTTTCTCTTCCCCTGTAGCTGCGAACATCCTCCAGATCAAGTGTAGCTGAAATCACTTCCTACAAACACATTTTTCTGAGGTTCAAGAAAAGCATTGAAAATAGCAATAATAATAATAATAACAATAATAATAATAATAATATAAAAGGAAATAATAACATGCAACATCCCCCTACCCCCTCCAAAAAGAGCATAAGCTACATAAAGTAAGACAACTGTGCCGTCTGTCTGCCTGTCTGTCTGTCTGTCTGTCTGTCTGTCTGTCTGTCTGTCTGTCTGTCTGTCTGTCTGTCTGTCTGCCTGTCTCCCTGCCTGTCTGCCTGCCTGCCTGCCTGTCTCCCTCCCTATCTGTCTCCCTGCCTGTCTCCCTCCCTGCCTGTCTGCCTGCCTGCCTGCCTGTCTCCCTCCCTATCTGTCTGTCTGCCTGCCTGCCTGCCTGTCTGTCTGCCTGCCTGCCTGCCTGTCTCCCTCCCTATCTGTCTGTCTGCCTGCCTGCCTGCCTGTCTCCCTGCCTGTCTGTCTGCCTGCCTGCCTGCCTGCGTTGGTCTGAGCCCTGACCTGTCCTACAGCCTCTGGGGGAGGAGTTACAGGTGTGCTGCGCTGTGATGGACGTGAACATGAAACCCTCCCTGGCCTCGGGCACCAGCCCGGCTGGAGGCGGCTCTGGGCAGATCTGCCTGTTGACCATACGTACCACATCGTTGACAGAAAACTGCACCCCCTGAGCAACAATGTCTCCATTGATGGCCACCATGGCACAGCCGTCGTAGTAAACACGGTCGCCATCACAGCCCTTCTGGTTGGCGTAGAGGTAGATCCCTCCGCCCTGTCACACCCACACAACACAATCAACACGCAAAATAATGTCGACTCCCAGCACAGCAGGTCTCCCAACCCAGAGCTCAGTCAGCCACCTGCGTCTTCATCTGAGTCAAGTCAGTATAATGCCTGTATAATATTGATATTATACAGGCATTATATGAGAATTTTGGTTATATTAATCTGGTACTACCGTATTGGCCCGAATATAAGACGGTGTTTTTTGCGTTGAAAGAAGACTGAAAAAGTGGGGGTCGTCTTACATTCGCGGTCTAGACATTATACCCATTCACAACGCTAGATGGCGCAAGATATATTTAAAGCGAATGCTGAACTAAACGTCCCAGGCCAAAGCGAACCCCTGTCACGAAGAAGAAAAGTAAAAAATAGCGGTAAGAAAGAAAAGAGAAGAAAATAAGAGAAGAGATAACAGAAAATAGAGAAATGTAGCGACAATCTGGAGAAAAGTGGGTCGAAGATATAATCATTTGTTTCAGATGTACTGTAATTATTTTCTGTATAAAAATTAAATTTGGTGTTCAAAAAGTCTTTTTTCAAACTTGAGTCTTGAAAAAGAGGGGGTCGTCTTATAATCAGGGTCGTCTTATATTCGGGCCAATACGGTATACTGGTATTAGGATGCAATTACTCTGGTATTAATCTAGTATTACTCTGTTATTATTCTGTTATTATTCTGGTATTACTCTGGTATTACACAGGTATTACACAGGTATTACACTGGTATTACGCTGGTTTTATACTGGTATCACTCTGGTATTACACTGGTATTACACTGGTATTACACTGATATTACACTGATATTACACTGATATTACACTGATATTACACTGATATTACTCTGGTATTATGCTGGTATTATGCTGGTATTATACTGGTATCACTCTGGTATTACACCGGTATTACACCGGTATTATTCTGTTATTACTCTGTTATTACTCTGGTATTACACTGGTATTACACTGGTATTGTTCTGGTATCACACTGGTATTATACTGGTATTATACTGGTATTAACCTGGTATTAACCTGGTATTAACCTGGTATTAACCTGGTATTACACTGGTATTACTCTGGTATTACACTGGTATTAGACTGGTATTAGACTGGTATTACTCTGGTATTACTCTGGTATCACTCTGGTATCACACTGGTATTACACTGGTTTTATATTGGTATTACCCTGGTATTATACTGGTATTAATCTGGTATTAACCTGGTATTATACTGGTATTATACTGGTATTACATTGGTATTACACTGGTATTACTCTGGTATTACACTGGAATTACAGTTGTATTACTCTGGTATTACTCTGGTATTACAGTTGTATTACTCTGGTATTACACCGGTATTACACCGGTATTACACCGGTATTACTCTGGTATTACTCTGGTACTACTCTGGTATTACTCTGGTATCACACTGGTATAATACTGGTATTACCCTGGTATTACCCTGGTATTATACTGGTATTATACTGGTATTAACCAGGTATTACACAGGTATTACACAGGTATTACTCTGGTATTACTCTGGTATCACTCTGGTATTATACTGGTATTATACTGGCATCACTCTGGTATCACTCTGGTATTACACTGGTATCACTCTGGTATCACTCTGGTATTACACCGGTATTACACCGGTATTACACGTTATTACACCGTTATTACACCGTTATTACTCTGGTATTACTCTGGTATTATTCTGGTATTATACTGGTATTACCCTGCTATTATACTGGTATTATACTGGTATTAATCTGGTATTACACTGGTATTACTCTGGTATCACTCTGGTATCACACTGGTATTACACTGGTATTACACTGGTATTACACTGGTATTACACTGGCATGACCACAGGTATTACACAGGTATTACACAGGTATTACACTGGTATTACCCTGGTATTAATCTGGTATTACACTGGTATTACACTGGTATTACACTGGTATTACACTGGTATTACAGTTGTATTACTCTGGTATTAACACTGGTATTACAGTTGTATTACTCTGGTATCACTCTGGTATTACTCTGGTATTACACCGGTATTACACCATTATTACACTGGTATTACTCTGGTATTACTCTGGTATTACACTAGTATTACTCTGGTATTACTCTGGTATTACACTAGTATTATTCTGGTATTATACTGGTATTACTCTGGTATTATACTGGTATTACTCTGGTATTATTCTGGTATTATACTGGTATTACACAGGTATTACACAGGTTTTATACTGGTATTACCCTGGTATTATACTGGTATTAATCTGGTATTAACCTGGTATTATACTGGTATTACACAGGTATTACACAGGTTTTATACTGGTATTACCCTGGTATTATACTGGTATTAATCTGGTATTAACCTGGTATTATACTGGTATTACACAGGTATTACACAGGTTTTATACTGGTATTACCCTGGTATTATACTGGTATTAATCTGGTATTAACCTGGTATTATACTAGTATTACTCTGGTATTATACTAGTATTACTCTGGTATTATACTGGTATTACTCTGGTGTTATACTGGTATTACACAGGTATTACTCTGGTATCACTCTGGTATCACACTGGTATTACACTGGTATTATACTGGTATTACTCTGGTATTACACCGGTATTACACGTTATTACACCGTTATTACACCATTATTACTCTGGTATTATTCTGGTATTATACTGGTATTAACCTGCTATTATACTGGTATTAATCTGGTATTACACTGGTATTACACAGGTATTACCCTGGTATTATACTGGTATTAATCTGGTATTAACCTGGTATTATACTGGTATTACACTGGTATTACAGTTGTATTACACTGGTATTACACCATTATTACACTGGTATTACTCTGGTATTACACTGGTATTAACCTGGTATTACACTGGCATTACACTGGTATTACAGTTGTATTACTCTGGTATCACTCTGGTATTACACCGGTATTACACCATTATTACACTGGTATTACTCTGGTATTACTCTGGTATTATTCTGGTATTATACTGGTATTACTCTGGTATTATACTGGTATTACTCTGGTATTATTCTGGTATTATACTGGTATTACACAGGTATTACACAGGTTTTATACTGGTATTACCGTGGTATTACCGTGGTATTATACTGGTATTAATCTGGTATTAACCTGGTATTATACTGGTATTACACAGGTATTACACAGGTTTTATACTGGTATCACTCTGGTATTATACTGGTATTACACTGGTATTACACAGGTTTTATACTGGTATTAACCTGGTATTATACTAGTATTACTCTGGTATTATACTAGTATTACTCTGGTATTATACTGGTATTACTCTGGTGTTATACTGGTGTTATACTGGTATTATACTGGTATTATACTGGTATTACTCTGGTATTATTCTGGTATTATACTGGTATTATACTGGTATTATACTGGTATTACCCTGGTATTATACTGGTATTAATTTGGTATTAACCTGGTATTATACTGGTGTTATACTGGTATTACACCGGTATTACTCTGGTATTACACTGGTATTACACTGGTATCACGCTGGTATTATGCTGGTATTATACTGGTATTACACTGGTATTACACAGGTTTTATACTGGTATTAACCTGGTATTATACTAGTATTACTCTGGTATTATACTGGTATTACTCTGGTATTACTCTGGTATTACACTGGTATTACACTGGTATTACTCTAGTATTACTCTGATACTATACTGGTATTACTCTGGTATTACACTGGTATTACTCTGGTATTACTCTGGTATTACTCTGGTGTTATACTGGTATTACACTGGTATTATACTGGTATTACACTGGTATTACACTGGTATTACTCTGGTATTACTCTGGTATTACTCTGGTATTACTCTGGTGTTATACTGGTGTTATACTGGTATTACACTGGTATTACACTGGTATTACTCTGGTATTACTCTGGTAATTATAGTTGCATTCTGAGGACCAAAATCCGCTCCTGATTCATTAGTTAGGTCACAAATACTTGAACAGGTACCTTGCTGGTTGCCGACCTGATCAGGTTGACTCGAGATTCGGCTTTGCGGAGCTCGTGGTGGCTGGCTGAGGAATTGGTGAAGATCTCAACACCGTCCTGGCTCATCTGAATATGGGGGCTTGAATATGGGGCAAAGAGATCAAGTCAGGCTAGTTCCAGGAAAGGCCAGTTCCAGGAGAGGCCAGTTCCAGGAGAGGCCAGTTCCAGGAGAGGCCGAGGATGCCCAAGTGCAGGATGCTTTTACCTTCTTGGGCTCCAGAGTTCTGCACAGATTTCAGTGCCAATGCAGGTGTCTTTGGTGGAGAGAACACAATCCCCAAATGGCACCGTCTCCTACAGAAATCAGAGACAAAAAGGGTTACCCATAGCAACCGATGGTCCCCAGTGGTGAGACGAAATGCCTTTACCTGTCCTGTTGTTTCCTGGATCATCCTAGGAAGGACGTAATCCTCAACCTTCCTAAAGGAACAAAGCAGAAAGAAGAGCCTTCAGGACCGAGTGTTCACATACGTGCTGCAACTACAACAGCTACAAACGCTGCAACTACAACAGCTACAAACGCTGCAACTACATACAAACGCTGCAACTACATACAAACGCTGCAACTACAACAGCTACAAACGCTGCAACTACAACAGCTACAAACGCTGCAACTACAACAGCTGCAAACGCTGCAACAACAACAGCTACAAATGCTGCAACTACAACAGCTACAAACGCTGCAACTACATACAAACGCTGCAACTACAACAGCTACAAATGCTGTAACAACAACAGCTACAAACGCTGAAACTACAACAGCTACAAACGCTGCAACTACAACAGCTACAAACGCTGCAACTACAGCAGCTACAAACGCTGCAACTACAACAGCTACAAACGCTGCAACTACAACAGCTACAATTGCTGCAACTACAACAGCTACAAACGCTGCAACTACAACAGCTACAAACGCTGCAACTACAACAGCTACAAACGCTGCAACTACAACAGCTGCAACTACAACAGCTGCAAACGCTGCAACAACAACAGCTACAAATGCTGCAACTACAACAGCTACAAACGCTGCAACTATAACAGCTACAAACGCTGCAACAACAACAGCTACAAACGCTGCAACAACAACAGCTACAAACGCTGAAACTACAACAGCTACAAACGCTGCAACTACAACAGCTACAAACGCTGCAACAACAACAGCTACAAACGCTGCAACTACAACAGCTACAAACGCTGCAACAACAACAGCTACAAACGCTGAAACTACAACAGCTACAAACGCTGCAACTACAACAGCTACAAACGCTGCAACTACAGCAGCTGCAAACGCTGCAACTACAGCAGCTACAAATGCTGCAACTACAACAGCTACAAACGCTGCAACTACAACAGCTACAAATGCTGCAACTACAACAGCTACAAATGCTGCAACTATAACAGCTGCAAACGCTGCAACTACATACAAACGCTGCAACTACAACAGCTACAAATGCTGCAACTATAACAGCTGCAAACGCTGCAACTATATCAGCTGCAACAACAACAGCTACAAACGCTGCAACTGCAACAGCTGCAACAACAACAGCTACAAACGCTGCAACTACAACAGCTACAAACGCTGCAACTACAACAGCTACAAATGCTGCAACTACAACAGCTACAAATGCTGCAACTACAGCAGCTGCAAATGCTGCAACTACAAAAGCTACAAATGCTGCAACTACAACAGCTTCAAATGCTGCAACTACAACAGCTACAAATGCTGCAACAATAACAGCTGCAAATGCTGCAACTACATACAAACGCTGCAACTACAACAGCTACAAATGCTGCAACTATAACAGCTGCAAACGCTGCAACTATAACAGCTGCAAACGCTGCAACTACAACAGCTACAAACGCTGCAACTACAACAGCTACAAATGCTGCAACTACATACAAACGCTGCAACTACATACTAACGCTGCAACTACAACAGCTACAAACGCTGCAACTACAACAGCTGCAAACGCTGCAACTACAACAGCTACAAACGCTGCAACTACAACAGCTACAAACGCTGCAACTACATACAAACGCTGCAACTACATACAAACGCTGCAACTACATACAAACGCTGCAACTACAACAGCTACAGACGATGAAACTACAACAGCTACAAACGCTGCGAATGAGCAGAGCCAGAGCGCTCATGAGCTGAGGGAGCCTTTTATGAGCTCACATCAAAGACAGCAGTGGGGCTGGTGGACCAGTGGGAACACAACAGGGGCCACCAAAGACCTGCACCACCCTGCAGGCCGGGCCAACAGCCCAACTCTGGTGCGGTCCGCCAGTCGTTTCCATGAGATACGGAACATGGACCAAGGCAGCGAGCAGGGCAACGAGGTGCACGTGAGTGTGTGAATTCAGAACCTATAGCTGAAAATGGGAGGATCTCATCAGGTGCAGCACCTCAGGTGGTTCCATGGGGAGAACCAGCGCAGCTCTCGGTAGTTCCCATTGTTGGCCATCTGCATTTTGGGTCTGATCAGCAGGATCTTTCTACACAAGAGGGGGTTTAAAAGTTGGGCATAAATATCAGCACATCAGGAAAACTGCAGATCCGTTATTCCGGCCCTGCTTTACCTGTTCAGGAACAGGACCCGGCAGTTGTAGCGCACGTTGTGATGCATGACGGGCCTGAACACAACAAGCAGCACAAGGTTGACGACAGCTCAGGAGACGGAGTATGGTCAGAGACGGGACTGGACGGTGGGACTTGCACCTACATTCCTACATCGCAGATGATGTCTTCAGTGACAGGAGACTCCAGGAGCTCCTTCAAGACCTGGAAGCTGTGGAGCAACGTGTCGGACTCGTAGAAGTGGTCTGCACAGCCGTAGCCACTGTGAGAAATGGTGCAAACCCAGAGTCAAAAAGACGTCCAGAGCAACCGACAACCCATCTGTCCAGGTGTGCTCCTGAGTTACTGTCCCCCCACTGGACACACAGCCATGGTCCACCCGTCCCACCTTATCTCCAGCTCTGGCCCCAGTCTGTATTTGGCTCCCCGGGACTTTGCAATCTCAATACCTGCAGGGAGAAACCAGCCAGTAAAGTTAGTCAGGGAGAAGCAGCTCGTCACGTCGACCGATCAAAGACGCCCCCCACAACGGGTTAGCTTCCTGAGCATCTTGGGTCTGGTGGACCCAACAGATCTTTGGGAATTACCACAAATCTATGAAGCAAAGTCCAGTCAGTGAAACGACTTCCTGTTGTTGGAGCCTTTAGATCATGTGGTCAGCAGCGATAACTGCCCCCCCCCACCCCCAGTCACAGCTGGAGACATGCGCGCTCTCCTGAGAACCTTCATGGACCTCCTGTAGAACAGCCTTTGGTTCTACAGGAGCACTTCAGTACACAGGTGTTCTGTTACCTTAGATCAAGCACAGAGCAGGGGGGACTGGTGCACACTGCCAGGCTTGGACGTGTGAACTTCTGGAGTTCACATTTCAGTGTCCATACTTTCCCTCCACCACTGCTTCTGCTGTCACCAGCTGAGGTGAAATGCATTGTGGGATGCCGACACTGTCCACACCAGTCACACCTGTCTAACATGAGGAAATGGGCGGGGCAAGTACACATCCTGGGACTTGGAGTGTACTTGGAAGCACTTGCTTACTTGATAAGACACGCGAGACAGGTACGTTTATTGACACGTGACACGTGTGTTATATACATTTGGTCCCAGAATGCACTGCGCATTCAACAATGGCGACCTCTATAGGTCAAAACTATATCAAAGATTCGAGACTTTCGTAAGTTTTCAGAATTGTGTAGTCGGCAGAAATAACGCGTCACCAAACGCGGACTTTAGCAGATTCGGACAATCACACCGGATCATGTTCGTCGGTTGTGTCTGTGAGCCCAGAGTCGTCGACGGCGCAGGTTTTAATCAACTCGGTCGCAACTGAAACACTCACTCTGCAGGATCCTCCTCAAGTTTCCTTCAAAGTCCAGAGCCCACTGGTTCAGAGAGCAGGTCGCTACAGTCACCTTCCGTCCCATCGTGGGGCTCTAATGGACCCACTGTCGAACTACAGGAGCTCCGCTGAGTGTTAAACTTTAGTCGGGGATTTCACTGTAACAGACGGTGAAGAAGGGGCTGCGTCTGCCCGAGCGGTGATTGGTTGGAATCACTGTCAACAAGACCCAATCAGAGGCGGAGACGGAGGGCAACACTTCCTGGTTGGCTTAAAGTAAACACGCTACAGCCAATCAGAGGCAGAGACGGACGGCAACACTTCCTGGTTGGCCAAAAGTAAACACGCTACAGCCAATCAGAGGAAGAGACGGAGGGGAACACTTCCTGGTTTGGTCAAAGTAAACACGCTACAGCCAATCAGAGGCAGAGACAGAGGGGAACACTTCCTGGTTTGGTCAAAGTAAACACGCTACAGCCAATCAGAGGCAGAGACGGAGGTGAACACTTCCTGGTTGGCTTAAAGTAAACACGCTACAGCCAATCAGAGGAAGAGACGGAGGTGAACACTTCCTGGTTGGTCAAAGTAAACACGCTACAGCCAATCAGAGGAAGAGACGGAGGGGAACACTTCCTGGTTGGCTCAAAGTAAACACGCTACAGCCAATCAGAGGCAGAGACGGAGGGGAACACTTCCTGGTTGGCTCAAAGTAAACACGCTACAGCCAATCAGAGGCAGAGACGGAGGGGAACACTTCCTGGTTTGGTCAAAGTAAACACGCTACAGCCAATCAGAGGCAGAGACGGAGGTGAACACTTCCTGGTTAGTTTAAGTAAACACGCTACAGCCAATCAGAGGCGGAGACGGAGGGGAACACTTCCTGGTTGGCTCAAAGAAACACGCTACAGCCAATCAGAGGCAGAGACGGAGGGGAACACTTCCTGGTTGGCAAAGTAAACACGCTACAGCCAATCAGAGGCAGAGACGGAGGGAACACTTCCTGGTTTGGTCAAAGTAAACACGCTACAGCCAATCAGAGGAAGAGACGGAGGTGAACACTTCCTGGTTGGCTTAAAGTAAACACGCTACAGCCAATCAGAGGCAGAGACGGAGGGAACACTTCCTGGTTGGCTCAAAGTAAACACGCTACAGCCAATCAGAGGCAGAGACGGAGGTGAACACTTCCTGGTTGGTAAGTAAACACGCTACAGCCAATCAGAGGCAGACGGAGGGTGAACACTTCCTGGTTGGTCAAAGTAAACACGCTACAGCCAATCAGAGGAAGAGACGGAGGGGAACACTTCCTGGTTTGGTCAAAGTAAACACGCTACAGCCAATCAGAGGCAGAGACAGAGGGGAACACTTCCTGGTTGGTCAAAGTAAACACGCTACAGCCAATCAGAGGCGAGACGGAGGTGAACACTTCCTGGTTAGCTAAGTAAACACGCTACAGCCAATCAGAGGCGGAGACGGAGGTGAACACTTCCTGGTTGGCTCAAAGTAAACACGCTACAGCCAATCAGAGGCAGAGACGGAGGTGAACACTTCCTGGTTGGCTCAAAGTAAACACCCTACAGCCAATCAGAGGCGGAGCCGGAGGTGAACACTTCCTGGTTGGCTTAAGTAAACACGCTACAGCCAATCAGAGGCAGAGACGGAGGTGAACACTTCCTGGTTTGGTCAAAGTAAACACCCTACAGCCAATCAGAGGCGGAGACAGAACACTTCCTGGTTGGTAAGTAAACACGCTACAGCCAGTCAGAGGAGAGACGGAGGGGAACACTTCCTGGTTGGCTCAAAGTAAACACGCTACAGCCAATCAGAGGCGGAGACGGAGGGGAACACTTCCTGGTTGGTCAAAGTAAACACGCTACAGCCAAAGGCGAGAGCAGAGACGGAGGTGAACACTTCCTGGTTGGCTCAAAGTAAACACGCTACAGCCAATCAGAGGAAAAGACGGAGGGAACACTTCCTGGTTTGGTCAAAGTAAACACGGAGACAGAGGTGAACACTTCCTGGTTGCTCAATTAAACACGCTACAGCAATCAAGGCAGAGACAGAGGGTGAACACTTCCTGGTTGGCTCAAAGTAAACACGCTACAGCCAATCCAGAGGTGGAGACGAGGAGGTGAACACTTCCTGGTTGGCTTACAGTAAACACGCTACAGCCAATCAAGAGGCGAGGGAGACCGGAGGTGAACACTTCCTGGTTGCTTAAAGTAAACACGCTACAGCAATCAGAGGCGGAGACGGAGGTGACCACTTCCTGGTTGGCTTAAAGTAAACACGCTACAGCCAATCAGAGGCGGAGACGGAGGTGAACACTCCTGGTTGGCTTACATTAAACACGCTACAGCCATCAGAGGCGGAGACGGAGGGGAACACTTCCTGGTTTGGCTTACATTAAACACTCTTACAAGCCATCAGAGGCGGAGACGGAGGGGAACACTTCCTGGTTGGCTTAAAATAAACACGCTACAGCCAATCAGAGGCGGAGACGGAGGTGAACACTTCCTGGTTGGCTTAAAGTAAACACGCTACAGCCAATCAGAGGTGGAGACGGAGGGGAACACTTCCTGGTTGGCCAAAAGTAAACACGCTACAGCCAATCAGAGGCGGAGACGGAGGTGAACACTTCCTGGTTGGCTTAAAGTAAACACGCTACAGCCAATCAGAGGCGGAGACGGAGGTGAACACTTCCTGGTTGGCTTAAAGTAAACACGCTACAGCCAATTAGAGGCGGAGACGGAGGTGAACACTTCCTGGTTAGTTTAAAGTAAACACGCTACAGCCAATCAGAGGCGGAGACGGAGGTGAACACTTCCTGGTTGGCTTAATGGAAACACGCTACAGCCAATCAGAGGAAGAGACAGAGGGGAACACTTCCTGGTTGGCTTAAAGTAAACACGCTACAGCCAATCAGAGGCGGAGACGGAGGGGAACACTTCCTGGTTGGCTTAAAGTAAACACGCTACAGCCAATCAGAGGCGGAGACGGAGGTGAACACTTCCTGGTTGGCTTAATGGAAACACGCTACGGCCAATCAGAGGAGGAGACGGAGAGGAACACTTCCTGGTTGGCTTAAAGTAAACACGCTACGGCCAATCAGAGGCGGAGACGGAGGTGAACACTTCCTGGTTGGCTTACATTAAACACGCTACAGCCAATCAGAGGCGGAGACGGAGGTGAAGACTTCCTGGTTGGCTCAAAGTAAACACGCTACAGCCAATCAGAGGCGGAGACGGAGGTGAACACTTCCTGGTTGGCTTACATTAAACACGCTACAGCCAATCAGAGGCGGAGACAGAGGTGAAGACTTCCTGGTTGGCTCAAAGTAAACACGCTACAGCCAATCAGAGGCGGAGACAGAGGTGAACACTTCCTGGTTGGCTCAAAGTAAACACGCTACAGCCAATCAGAGGCGGAGACAGAGGTGAACACTTCCTGGTTGGCTCAAAGTAAACACGCTACAGCCAATCAGAGGCGGAGACGGAGGGGAACACTTCCTGGTTGGCCAAAAGTAAACACGCTACAGCCAATCAGAGGCGGAGACGGAGGTGAACACTTCCTGGTTGGCTTAAAGTAAACACGCTACAGCCAATCACAGGCGGAGACGGAGGTGAACACTTCCTGGTTGGCTTAAAGTAAACACGCTACAGCCAATCAGAGGCAGAGACGGAGGTGAACACTTCCTGGTTGGCTTCAAAGTAACACCGCTACAGCCAATCAGAGGTGGAGACGGAGGTGAACACTTCCTGGTTGGCTTACAGTAAACACGCTACAGCCAATCAGAGGCGGAGACGCAGGGGGAACACTTCCTGGTTGGCTTAAAGTAAACACGCTACAGCCACTCAGAGGCGAGACGGAGGGGAACACTTCCTGGTTGGCTTAAAGTAAACACGCTACAGCCCAATCAGAGGCGGGAGACGGAGGGGAACACTTCCTGGTTGGCTTAAAGTAAACACGCTACAGCCAATCAGAGGCGGAGACGGAGGTGAACACTTCCTGGTTGGCTTTTAAAGTAAACACGCTACAGGCAATCAGAGGGCGGAGACGGAGGTGAACACTTCCTGGTTGGCTTAATGGAAACAACGCTACAGCCAATCAGAGGAAGAGACAGAGGGGAAACTTCCTGGTTGGCATTAAACAAACAGCCAATCAGAGGCAGAGACGGAGGGGAACACTTCCTGGTTGGCTTAATGGAAACACGCTACAGCCAATCAGGGGCGCAGACGGAGGTGAACACTTCCTGGTTGGCTTAAAATAAACACGCTACAGCCAATCAGAGGCGGAGACGGAGGTGAACACTTCCTGGTTGGCTTAATGGAAACACGCTACAGCCAATCAGAGGAAGAGACAGAGGGGAACACTTCCTGGTTGGCTTAAAGTAAACACGCTACAGCCAATCAGAGGCGGAGACGGAGGGGAACACTTCCTGGTTTGGCTTAAAGTAAACACGCTACAGCCAATCAGAGGCGGAGACGGAGGTGAACACTTCCTGGTTGGCTTAATGGAAACACGCTACGGCCAATCAGAGGAAGAGACAGAGAGGAACACTTCCTGGTTGGCTTAAAATAAACACGCTACAGCCAATCAGAGGCAGAGACGGAGGTGAACACTTCCTGGTTGGCTTAAATGAAACACGCTACAGCCAATCAGAGGAAGAGACAGAGGGGAACACTTCCTGGTTGGCTTACATTAAACACGCTACAGCCAATCAGAGGCGGAGACGGAGGTGAACACTTCCTGGTTAGTTTAAGTAAACACGCTACAGCCAATCAGAGGCGGAGACGGAGGTGAACACTTCCTGGTTGGCTTAATGGAAACACGCTACAGCCAATCAGAGGAAGAGACAGAGGGGAACACTTCCTGGTTTGGTCAAAGTAAACACGCTACAGCCAATCAGAGGCGGAGACAGAGGTGAACACTTCCTGGTTGGCAAAAAGTAAACACGCTACAGCCAATCAGAGGCAGAGACGGAGGTGAACACTTCCTGGTTGGCTCAAAGTAAACACCCTACAGCCAATCAGAGGCGGAGACGGAGGTGAACACTTCCTGGTTGGCTTACAGTAAACACGCTACAGCCAATCAGAGGCGGAGACGGAGGTGAACACTTCCTGGTTGGCTTAAAGTAAACACGCTACAGCCAATCAGAGGCGGAGACGGAGGTGAACACTTCCTGGTTGGGTTAAAGTAAACACGCTACAGCCAATCAGAGGCGGAGACGGAGGGGAACACTTCCTGGTTGGCTTACATTAAACACGCTACAGCCAATCAGAGGCGGAGACGGAGGTGAACACTTCCTGGTTGGCCAAAAGTAAACACGCTACAGCCAATCAGAGGCGGAGACGGAGGTGAACACTTCCTGGTTGGCTTAAAGTAAACACGCTAGAGCCAATCAGAGGCGGAGACGGAGGTGAACACTTCCTGGTTGGATTAAAGTAAACACGCTACAGCCAATTAGAGGCGGAGACGGAGGGGAACACTTCCTGGTTGGCTTAATGGAAACACGCTACAGCCAATCAGAGGCGCAGACGGAGGTGAACACTTCCTGGTTGGCTTAAAATAAACACGCTACAGCCAATCAGAGGCGGAGACGGAGGTGAACACTTCCTGGTTGGCTTAATGGAAACACGCTACAGCCAATCAGAGGAAGAGACAGAGGGGAACACTTCCTGGTTGGCTTACATTAAACACGCTACAGCCAATCAGAGGCGGAGACGGAGGTGAACACTTCCTGGTTAGTTTAAGTAAACACGCTACAGCCAATCAGAGGCGGAGACGGAGGTGAACACTTCCTGGTTGGCTTAATAGAAACACGCTACAGCCAATCAGAAGAAGAGACAGAGGGGAACACTTCCTGGTTTGGTCAAAGTAAACACGCTACAGCCAATCAGAGGCGGAGACAGAGGTGAACACTTCCTGGTTGGCTCAAAGTAAACACGCTACAGCCAATCAGAGGCAGAGACGGAGGTGAACACTTCCTGGTTGGCTCAAAGTAAACACCCTACAGCCAATCAGAGGCGGAGACGGAGGTGAACACTTCCTGGTTGGCTTACAGTAAACACGCTACAGCCAATCAGAGGCGGAGACGGAGGTGAACACTTCCTGGTTGGCTTAAAGTAAACACGCTACAGCCAATCAGAGGCGGAGACGGAGGTGAACACTTCCTGGTTGGGTTAAAGTAAACACACTACAGCCAATCAGAGGCGGAGACGGAGGGGAACACTTCCTGGTTGGCTTACATTAAACACGCTACAGCCAATCAGAGGCGGAGACGGAGGTGAACACTTCCTGGTTGGCCAAAAGTAAACACGCTACAGCCAATCAGAGGCGGAGACGGAGGTGAACACTTCCTGGTTGGCTTAAAGTAAACACGCTAGAGCCAATCAGAGGCGGAGACGGAGGTGAACACTTCCTGGTTGGATTAAAGTAAACACGCTACAGCCAATCAGAGGCGGAGACGGAGGTGAACACTTCCTGGTTGGCTGAAAGTAAACACGCTACAGCCAATTAGAGGCGGATACGGAGGTGAACACTTCCTGGTTAGTTTAAGTAAACACACTACAGCCAATCAGAGGCGGAGACGGAGTTGAACACTTCCTGGTTGGTTTAATGGAAACACGCTACAGCCAATCAGAGGAAGAGACAGAGGGGAACACTTCCTGGTTTGGTCAAAGTAAACACGCTACAGCCAATCAGAGGCGGAGACAGAGGTGAACACTTCCTGGTTGGCTCAAAGTAAACACGCTACAGCCAATCAGAGGCAGAGACGGAGGTGAACACTTCCTGGTTGGCTCAAAGTAAACACGCTACAGCCAATCAGAGGCGGAGACGGAGGTGAACACTTCCTGGTTGGCTTACAGTAAACACGCTACAGCCAATCAGAGGCGGAGACGGAGGGGAACACTTCCTGGTTGGCTTAAAGTAAACACGCTACAGCCAATCAGAGGCGGAGACGGAGGGGAACACTTCCTGGTTGGCTTAAAGTAAACACGCTACAGCCAATCAGAGGCGGAGACGGAGGTGAACACTTCCTGGTTGGCTTAAGTAAACACGCTACAGCCAATCAGAGGCGGAGACGGAGGTGAACACTTCCTGGTTGGCTTAAAGTAAACACGCTACAGCCAATCAGAGGCGGAGACGGAGGTGAACACTTCCTGGTTGGCTTAATGGAAACACGCTACAGCCAATCAGAGGAAGAGACAGAGGGGAACACTTCCTGGTTTGGTCAAAGTAAACACGCTACAGCCAATCAGAGGCGGAGACAGAGGTGAACACTTCCTGGTTGGCTCAAAGTAAACACGCTACAGCCAATCAGAGGCAGAGACGGAGGTGAACACTTCCTGGTTGGCTCAAAGTAAACACCCTACAGCCAATCAGAGGTGGAGACGGAGGTGAACACTTCCTGGTTGGCTTACAGTAAACACGCTACAGCCAATCAGAGGCGGAGACGGAGGGGGACACTTCCTGGTTGGCTTAAAGTAAACACCCTACAGCCAATCAGAGGCGGAGAAGGAGGGGAACACTTCCTGGTTGGCTTAAAGTAAACACGCTACAGCCAATCAGAGGCAGAGACGGAGGGGAACACTTCCTGGTTGGCTTAATGGAAACACGCTACAGCCAATCAGAGGCGGAGACGGAGGGGAACACTTCCTGGTTGGCTTAAAGTAAACACGCTACAGCCAATCCCCTTGGCTTAAAGTAAACACGCTACAGCCAATCAGAGGCGGAGACGGAGGTGAACACTTCCTGGTTGGCTTAAAGTAAACACGCTACAGCCAATCAGAGGCGGAGACAGAGGGGAACACTTCCTGGTTGGCTTACATTAAACACGCTACAGCCAATCAGAGGCGGAGACGGAGGTGAACACTTCCTGGTTGGCTTACAGTAAACACGCTACAGCCAATCAGAGGCGGAGAAGGAGGGGAACACTTCCTGGTTGGCTTAAAGTAAACACGCTACAGCCAATCAGAGGCGGAGACGGAGGTGAACACTTCCTGGTTGGCTTAAAGTAAACACGCTACAGCCAATCAGAGGCGGAGACGGAGGTGAACACTTCCTGGTTGGCTTAAAGTAAACACGCTACAGCCAATCAGAGGCGGAGACGGAGGGGAACACTTCCTGGTTGGCTTACATTAAACACGCTACAGCCAATCAGAGGCGGAGACGGAGGTGAACACTTCCTGGTTGGCTTACAGTAAACACGCTACAGCCAATCAGAGGAAGAGACAGAGAGGAACACTTCCTGGTTTGGTCAAAGTAAACACGCTACAGCCAATCAGAGGCGGAGACGGAGGTGAACACTTCCTGGTTGGCTTAAAGTAAACACGCTACAGCCAATCAGAGGCGGAAACGGAGGTGAACACTTCCTGGTTGGTTTAAAGTAAACACGCTACAGCCAATCAGAGGCGGAGACGGAGGTGAACACTTCCTGGTTGGCTTAAAGTAAACACGCTACAGCCAATTAGAGGCGGAGACGGAGGGGAACACTTCCTGGTTGGCTTACATTAAACACGCTACAGCCAATCAGAGGCGGAGACGGAGGTGAACACTTCCTGGTTGGCTTACAGTAAACACGCTACAGCCAATCAGAGGCGGAAACGGAGGTGAACACTTCCTGGTTGGCTTAAAGTAAACACGCTACAGCCAATCAGAGGCGGAGACGGAGGTGAACACTTCCTGGTTGGCTGAAAGTAAACACGCTACAGCCAATTAGAGGCGGAGACGGAGGGGAACACTTCCTGGTTGGCTTACATTAAACACGCTACAGCCAATCAGAGACGGAGACGGAGGTGAACACTTCCTGGTTAGTTTAAGTAAACACGCTACAGCCAATCAGAGGCGGAGACGGAGGTGAACACTTCCTGGTTAGCTTAATGGAAACACGCTACAGCCAATCAGAGGAAGAGACGGAGGGGAACACTTCCTGGTTTGGTCAAAGTAAACACGCTACAGCCAATCAGAGGCGGAGACAGAGGTGAACACTTCCTGGTTGGCTCAAAGTAAACACGCTACAGCCAATCAGAGGCAGAGACGGAGGTGAACACTTCCTGGTTGGCTCAAAGTAAACACCCTACAGCCAATCAGAGGTGGAGACGGAGGTGAACACTTCCTGGTTGGCTTACAGTAAACACGCTACAGCCAATCAGAGGCGGAGACGGAGGGGGACACTTCCTGGTTGGCTTAAAGTAAACACCCTACAGCCAATCAGAGGCGGAGACGGAGGTGAACACTTCCTGGTTGGCTTAAAGTAAACACGCTACAGCCAATCAGAGGCGGAGACAGAGGGGAACACTTCCTGGTTGGCTTAATGGAAACACGCTACGGCCAATCAGAGGAAGAGACAGAGAGGAACACTTCCTGGTTGGCTTAAAGTAAACACGCTACAGCCAATCAGAGGCAGAGACGGAGGGGAACACTTCCTGGTTGGCTTAATGGAAACACGCTACAGCCAATCAGAGGCGGAGACGGAGGGGAACACTTCCTGGTTGGCTTAAAGTAAACACGCTACAGCCAATCCCCTTGGCTTAAAGTAAACACGCTACAGCCAATCAGAGGCGGAGACGGAGGTGAACACTTCCTGGTTGGCTTAAAGTAAACACGCTACAGCCAATCAGAGGCGGAGACAGAGGGGAACACTTCCTGGTTGGCTTACATTAAACACGCTACAGCCAATCAGAGGCGGAGACGGAGGTGAACACTTCCTGGTTGGCTTACAGTAAACACGCTACAGCCAATCAGAGGCGGAAACGGAGGTGAACACTTCCTGGTTGGCTTAAAGTAAACACGCTACAGCCAATCAGAGGCGGAGACGGAGGTGAACACTTCCTGGTTGGCTTACATTAAACACGCTACAGCCAATCAGAGGCGGAGACGGAGGTGAACACTTCCTGGTTGGCCAAAAGTAAACACGCTACAGCCAATCAGAGGCGGAGACGGAGGTGAACACTTCCTGGTTGGCTTAAAGTAAACACGCCACAGCCAATCAGAGGCGGAGACAGAGGGGAACACTTCCTGGTTTGGTCAAAGTAAACACGCTACAGCCAATCAGAGGCGGAGACAGAGGTGAACACTTCCTGGTTGGCTCAAAGTAAACACGGTACAGCCAATCAGAGGAAGAGACAGAGGGGAACACTTCCTGGTTGGCTTAAAGTAAACACGCTACAGCCAATCAGAGGCGGAGACGGAGGGGAACACTTCCTGGTTGGCTTAAAGTAAACACGCTACAGCCAATCAGAGGCGGAGACGGAGGTGAACACTTCCTGGTTGGCTTAATGGAAACACGCTACGGCCAATCAGAGGAAGAGACAGAGAGGAACACTTCCTGGTTGGCTTAAAGTAAACACGCTACAGCCAATCAGAGGCAGAGACGGAGGGGAACACTTCCTGGTTGGCTTAATGGAAACACGCTACAGCCAATCAGAGGCGGAGACGGAGGGGAACACTTCCTGGTTGGCTTAAAGTAAACACGCTACAGCCAATCCCCTTAGCTTAAAGTAAACACGCTACAGCCAATCAGAGGTGGAGACGGAGGTGAACACTTCCTGGTTGGCTTAAAGTAAACACGCTACAGCCAATCAGAGGCGGAGACAGAGGGGAACACTTCCTGGTTGGCTTACATTAAACACGCTACAGCCAATCAGAGGCGGAGACGGAGGTGAACACTTCCTGGTTGGCTTACAGTAAACACGCTACAGCCAATCAGAGGCGGAAACGGAGGTGAACACTTCCTGGTTGGCTTAAAGTAAACACGCTACAGCCAATCAGAGGCGGAGACGGAGGTGAACACTTCCTGGTTGGCTGAAAGTAAACACGCTACAGCCAATTAGAGGCGGAGACGGAGGGGAACACTTCCTGGTTGGCTTACATTAAACACGCTACAGCCAATCAGAGGCGGAGACGGAGGTGAACACTTCCTGGTTAGTTTAAGTAAACACGCTACAGCCAATCAGAGGCGGAGACGGAGGTGAACACTTCCTGGTTGGCTTAATGGAAACACGCTACAGCCAATCAGAGGAAGAGACAGAGGGGAACACTTCCTGGTTTGGTCAAAGTAAACACGCTACAGCCAATCAGAGGCGGAGACAGAGGTGAACACTTCCTGGTTGGCTCAAAGTAAACACGCTACAGCCAATCAGAGGCAGAGACGGAGGTGAACACTTCCTGGTTGGCTCAAAGTAAACACCCTACAGCCAATCAGAGGTGGAGACGGAGGTGAACACTTCCTGGTTGGCTTACAGTAAACACGCTACAGCCAATCAGAGGCGGAGACGGAGGGGGACACTTCCTGGTTGGCTTAAAGTAAACACCCTACAGCCAATCAGAGGCGGAGAAGGAGGGGAACACTTCCTGGTTGGCTTAAAGTAAACACGCTACAGCCAATCAGAGGCGGAGACGGAGGTGAACACTTCCTGGTTGGCTTAAAGTAAACACGCTACAGCCAATCAGAGGCGGAGACGGAGGTGAACACTTCCTGGTTGGCTTAAAGTAAACACGCTACAGCCAATCAGAGGCGGAGACAGAGGGGAACACTTCCTGGTTGGCTTACATTAAACACGCTACAGCCAATCAGAGGCGGAGACGGAGGTGAACACTTCCTGGTTGGCTTACAGTAAACACGCTACAGCCAATCAGAGGAAGAGACAGAGGGGAACACTTCCTGGTTTGGTCAAAGTAAACACGCTACAGCCAATGAGAGGCGGAGACGGAGGTGAACACTTCCTGGTTGGCTTAAAGTAAACACGCTACAGCCAATCAGAGGCGGAAACGGAGGTGAACACTTCCTGGTTGGTTTAAAGTAAACACGCTACAGCCAATCAGAGGCGGAGACGGAGGTGAACACTTCCTGGTTGGCTGAAAGTAAACACGCTACAGCCAATTAGAGGCGGAGACGGAGGGGAACACTTCCTGGTTGGCTTACATTAAACACGCTACAGCCAATCAGAGGCGGAGACGGAGGTGAACACTTCCTGGTTGGCTTAAAGTAAACACGCTACAGCCAATCAGAGGCGGTGACGGAGGTGAACACTTCCTGGTTAGTTTAAATAAACACGCTACAGCCAATCAGAGGCGGAGACGGAGGTGAACACTTCCTGGTTGGCTTAAAGTAAACACGCTACAGCCAATTAGAGGCGGAGACGGAGGTGAACACTTCCTGGTTGGCTTACATTAAACACGCTACAGCCAATCAGAGGCGGAGACGGAGGTGAACACTTCCTGGTTGGCTGAAAGTAAACACGCTACAGCCAATTAGAGGCGGAGACGGAGGGGAACACTTCCTGGTTGGCTTACATTAAACACGCTACAGCCAATCAGAGGCGGAGACGGAGGTGAACACTTCCTGGTTGGCTTAAAGTAAACACGCTACAGCCAATCAGAGGCGGTGACGGAGGTGAACACTTCCTGGTTAGTTTAAATAAACACGCTACAGCCAATCAGAGGCGGAGACGGAGGTGAACACTTCCTGGTTGGCTTAAAGTAAACACGCTACAGCCAATTAGAGGCGGAGACGGAGGTGAACACTTCCTGGTTGGCTTACATTAAACACGCTACAGCCAATCAGAGGCGGAGACGGAGGTGAACACTTCCTGGTTGGCTTAAAGTAAACACGCTACAGCCAATCAGAGGCGGAGACGGAGGTGAACACTTCCTGGTTGGCTTAAAGTAAACACGCTACAGCCAATCAGAGGCGGAGACAGAGGGGAACACTTCCTGGTTTGGTCAAAGTAAACACGCTACAGCCAATCAGAGGCGGAGACAGAGGTGAACACTTCCTGGTTGGCTCAAAGTAAACACGGTACAGCCAATCAGAGGCAGAGACGGAGGTGAACACTTCCTGGTTGGCTCAAAGTAAACACCCTACAGCCAATCAGAGGCGGAGACGGAGGTGAACACTTCCTGGTTGGCTTACAGTAAGCACGCTAAAGCCAATCAGAGGCGGAGACGGAGGTGAACACTTCCTGGTTGGCTTAAAGTAAACACGCTACAGCCAATCAGAGGCGGAGACGGAGGTGAACACTTCCTGGTTGGCTTAAAGTAAACACGCTACAGCCAATCAGAGGCGGAGACGGAGGGGAACACTTCCTGGTTGGCTTACATTAAACACGCTACAGCCAATCAGAGGCGGAGACGGAGGTGAACACTTCCTGGTTGGCCAAAAGTAAACACGCTACAGCCAATCAGAGGCGGAGACGGAGGTGAACACTTCCTGGTTGGCTTAAAGTAAACACGCTACAGCCAATCAGAGGCGGAGACGGAGGTGAACACTTCCTGGTTGGATTAAAGTAAACACGCTACAGCCAATCAGAGGCGGAGACGGAGGTGAACACTTCCTGGTTGGCTGAAAGTAAACACGCTACAGCCAATCAGAGGCGGAGACGGAGGTGAACACTTCCTGGTTGGATTAAAGTAAACACGCTACAGCCAATCAGAGGCGGAGACGGAGGTGAACACTTCCTGGTTGGCTGAAAGTAAACACGCTACAGCCAATCAGAGGCGGAGACGGAGGTGAACACTTCCTGGTTGGTTTAATGGAAACACGCTACAGCCAATCAGAGGAAGAGACAGAGGGGAACACTTCCTGGTTTGGTCAAAGTAAACACGCTACAGCCAATCAGAGGCGGAGACAGAGGTGAACACTTCCTGGTTGGCTCAAAGTAAACACGCTACAGCCAATCAGAGGCAGAGACGGAGGTGAACACTTCCTGGTTGGCTCAAAGTAAACACGCTACAGCCAATCAGAGGTGGAGACGGAGGTGAACACTTCCTGGTTGGCTTACAGTAAACACGCTACAGCCAATCAGAGGCGGAGACGCAGGGGGACACTTCCTGGTTGGCTTAAAGTAAACACGATACAGCCAATCAGAGGCGGAGACGGAGGGGGACACTTCCTGGTTGGCTTAAAGTAAACACGATACAGCCAATCAGAGGCGGAGATGGAGGTGAACACTTCCTGGTTGGTTTAAAGTAAACACGATACAGCCAATCAGAGGCAGAGACGGAGGTGAACACTTCCTGGTTGGCTTAAAGTAAACACGCTACAGCCAATCAGAGGCGGAGACGGAGGTGAACACTTCCTGGTTAGTTTAAGTAAACACGCTACAGCCAATCAGAGGCGGAGACGGAGGTGAACACTTCCTGGTTGGCTTAAAGTAAACACGCTACAGCCAATTAGAGGCGGAGACGGAGGTGAACACTTCATGGTTGGCTTACATTAAACACGCTACAGCCAATCAGAGGCGGAGACGGAGGTGAACACTTCCTGGTTGGCTTAAAGTAAACACGCTACAGCCAATTAGAGGCGGAGACGAAGGTGAACACTTCCTGGTTAGTTGAAGTAAACACGCTACAGCCAATCAGAGGCGGAGACGGAGGTGAACACTTCCTGGTTGGCTAAAAGTAAACACGCTACAGCCAATCAGAGGCTGAGACGGAGGTGAACACTTCCTGGTTGGCTTAAAGTAAACACGATACAGCCAATCAGAGGCAGAGACGGAGGTGAACACTTCCTGGTTGGCTTAAAGTAAACACGCTACAGCCAATCAGAGGCGGAGACGGAGGTGAACACTTCCTGGTTAGTTTAAGTAAACACGCTACAGCCAATCAGAGGCGGAGACGGAGGTGAACACTTCCTGGTTGGCTTAAAGTAAACACGCTACAGCCAATTAGAGGCGGAGACGGAGGTGAACACTTCATGGTTGGCTTACATTAAACACGCTACAGCCAATCAGAGGCGGAGATGGAGGTGAACACTTCCTGGTTGGCTTAAAGTAAACACGCTACAGCCAATTAGAGGCAGAGACGGAGGTGAACACTTCCTGGTTAGTTGAAGTAAACACGCTACAGCCAATCAGAGGCGGAGACGGAGGTGAACACTTCCTGGTTGGCTTAAAGTAAACACGCTACAGCCAATCAGAGGCGGAGACGGAGGTGAACACTTCCTGGTTGGCTTAAAGTAAACACGTTACAGCCAATCAGAGGCGGAAACGGAGGTGAACACTTCCTGGTTGGCTTAAAGTAAACACGCTACAGCCAATCAGAGGCGGAGACAGAGGTGAACACTTCCTGGTTGGCTTAAAGTAAACACGCTACAGACAATTAGAGGCGGATACGGAGGTGAACACTTCCTGGTTAGTTTAAGTAAACACGCTACAGCCAATCAGAGGCGGAGACGGAGGTGAACACTTCCTGGTTGGCCAAAAGTAAACACGCTACAGCCAATCAGAGGCGGAGACGGAGGTGAACACTTCCTGGTTGGCTTAAAGTAAACACGCTACAGCCAATCAGAGGCGGAGACGGAGGTGAACACTTCCTGGTTGGCTTAAAGTAAACACGCTACAGCCAATTAGAGGCGGAGACGGAGGTGAACACTTCCTGGTTAGTTTAAGTAAACACGCTACAGCCAATCAGAGGCGGAGACGGAGGTGAACACTTCCTGGTTGGCTTAATGGAAACACGCTACAGCCAATCAGAGGAAGAGACAGAGGGGAACACTTCCTGGTTTGGTCAAAGTAAACACGCTACAGCCAATCAGAGGCGGAGACAGAGGTGAACACTTCCTGGTTGGCTCAAAGTAAACAGTTTCAATAGCGTTTTGTCGTATTCATGCAGTTTAAAAAATATTAAACAGAAGTCCGAATTCTTCTGTCATAATGACCAAAACATCCGTAGAACTGGTGCTTGTTTGTTTTTAACAGTGATCTAGATTTATAGGCACATCTTAGACTTTGATAGTTTTAACAATAAGGCTGGAAACAGCAGTTGTAGTGAACTTTATATTATGTTTATTATAGGATGTTACTGAATGACTTATCTACTACACACCCAGAATTATTACCCTACACATTTATATGCAAGTCTTTCTTTATTGCAAATGTAAATATATGAAACACTTGTGTTGATTTGGCCTTTTGTGTAAATGCACATTACACATTATGTATTAGAAACTAGCAACTTTGTGGATTTCTCACACTGTAGATAAATTTACTTAAGAAAGGGATAAAAACAAGGAGGATATTTGTATTTACAGCTGAAATTTATTGAATACAAAACCACTGATATAGTTCAATTATAAAAAGTAAAACATGACAATAACATAAATAGTTCAGAATACTGATCAATAAAAATATCTTGGTCCCCTTCCAGCATCAGAGGTGAAGATCATGTGGTAACACTTTGTAAGGTGAAGAAGAGGAAGAAAATGTTCTATTGCTTGGACAGCTCAGGCCACACATGAGGACTCAGAATAACAATAACTGTGATTGCTATTAGAAGTAGAATAAATATGAGTAATAGAAGCGTGTCTGTTGTATGTTTAAATCATCGATCCAGGACAGACGCAGCACTAAGCAGGAATAAAATATTGTAAAGCACAACATAAGTTGTCAATTGGAAGATTATGCTTGCAGAGAGGGTCTGAAACCACTTGCAGCTAAAATTTAAATGACACTTGTTCCCCAATTCTAAGTATGTCGTTAAAGTTTCTCAAAATCGACTCATGTCGAGAAACGAGATGCCAATTTTCCATCATTGCGAGCTGAGTGAAGTGCTAACAGGACACTGAGGTAACGCAGAGTTAAGAGGCGGGCAGGATGCACGGCAGCGCACAGGAAGCAGTGCTGATGTTGGGTTTAATGAGCAAAACAGCAAAGGTAGGAATTCAGACAGGGCGGCCGAGGCGGAGAGTCCTCAGCTTTTGTACATCAGAGGAAAGAAATGAAGTCAAGAGAAATTCAGTCAGATCTGTTAAACATGAGAGCACTGTCACTCCTGACTAACATGGGATGTTGAGCTAAAGAACATCAGAATAGTGGAGGTTATTCTGCTGCCCCTTCCATTCTCAGTGTGGACTTGGACCAGTCTGACAGGACCAGGAACCACCGTCAACACAGCTCCCTACTGCCAGCTGATCAAATCCATTTACAATTGTCTTTTTCTGCAGGAAAGTGGTGGACGTCTTTAAATAAGTGGGAAATGTGCTGTTTGGTGGTTGTCAGTGATACATTTGTTAAGTTCTGGGACAGAGGCTCCCGCCTTCTGGAGATGAGGTAATGGCACCACCAGACTTCAGCCTACGGATATTTACTGCATCAAAGCAGAGCTGGAACTTTCAACAGGAGTCACCTTCTTCATCAACCTCTTCCTCTTTCTGTATGTCTGTGTGTGTGTGTGTGTGTGTGTGTGTGTGTGTGTGTGTGTGTTATGGGATCTGGAGCTGCAGCTCTTCATCCTCTTCATCACCATCACTGGTCGGCTCATCTGGATTTTCAGGACCAAATCGAGCAGATCGCATCTTCCCGAACAAGCTAGGATTCTGCTGCTGCCGCCGCAGTCTGGACACAGGGGGACACGAGGGGAGGGGAGACACAGGGGGACACGAGGGGAGGGGAGACACAGGGGGACACAAGGGGAGAGGAGACACAGGGGGACACAAGGGGAGAGGAGACACAGGGGGACACGAGGGGAGGGGAGACACAGGGGGACACAAGGGGAGGGGAGACATGGGGACACGAGGGGTGGGGACACAGGGGGACACGAGGGGTGGGGACACAAGGGGAGGGGAGACACAGGGGGACACAAGGGGAGAGGAGACACAGGGGGACACGAGGGGAGGGGAGACACAGGGGGACACAAGGGGAGGGGAGACATGGGGACACGAGGGGTGGGGACACAGGGGGACACGAGGGGTGGGGACACGAGGGGAGGGGAGACACAGGGGGACAGGAGGGGAGGGGAGACACAGGGGGACACGAGGGGAGGGGAGACACAGGGGGACAGGAGGCCGACTCACAATAAAGCCATGATGTTGGTCACCAACAAACCCTTTGATTATCATTCAAATGTGAAGTCAGTGGCTGGTTGGGATGTTTAAATATCAACGACTGTCGTATGAAAAGTGTTTTTCTGCTCTGGCTCAGAGTAGCAGGGAAAAATGGCCCAACTGCCCCAGAGCCCTGACGTGGCAGTTGCCATGGGCAGACAGTTGCCATGGGCAGACAGTTGCCATGGGCAGACGGTCGCCACGGGCAGATGGTTGCCATGGGCAGACAGTTGCCATGGGCAGACAGTTGCCACGGGCAGACGGTCGCCACGGGCAGATGGTTGCCATGGGCAGATGGTTGCCATGGGCAGACGGTTGCTAGGGGCAGACGGTCACCATGGGCAGACGGTCGCCATGGGCAGACGGTTGCCATGGGCAAATGGTTGCTAGGGGCAGACAGTCGCCATGGGCAGACGGTCGCCATGGGCAGATGGTTGCCATGGGCAGACGGTTGCCATGGGCAGACGGTCACCATGGGCAGACGGTTGCCATGGGCACTCATCTACAGGAGTAATGGACCTTATTCTTGTTACCAAGTTGTGGCCGGTCTCACGATGTTACTCGATGTTATGGGTAGGATTGGTTCAGGTTAGGGTTACTTGTGATGGTACGGTACTCACAAACATAGTATCACCCGTGTGTGTGTGTGTGTGTGTTCCTCACCTTGACTGCAAGTGTTCCAGTTGTACCTGCAGGTTCTCCGTTTGTTCCACCTGTTCGTCCAGAGACCGCTGCAGCTTCCTGCTCTGGTTATGAGACTCATCGAGCTGGAGGCGCACACACACACACACGCACACACACAAACACACACAGAGCAGAATTATACAGAGGAGAATGTCCAGTCCTCCACAGTCCAGACACAGAACTAACCAGGACTAGTTCTACTGTTTCTACATGGGTGGTTTGTGAGTTCTCTGCTCCCACCTCATCTTCAGCCTGGCCCAACTCCTTCTTTAGTTCCTCCACTCTCAGTCGGAGCTTCTTGACCTCGGCCTCGTGGCTCTCCACCCTGCGGTTGGCGTGAGCCAGCTCCGTGGTCTTCTCCTGGAACTGCTTCTTGAGTTTAGAGTGAACGTGGCGGAGGTCAGCCAGCTCCTGGAAGGACAGCGCAGAAGTTAGCTGGTGTTGGCGAGGACATCTTCACCCTGCATCACCAACAGGTCAGCTATGAATCCTGTCAACCTTCCTGAGGCCTTTAGGAATAAGCTCATGCTCGTCTGTGGAAGAGCGACGTTCATTTATGAGCACAAAACTCTGGAGCTGACGTTCAGGGGTGAGTGAACGACTGAGCCCGTCTCCTCAACGCCGGCCCACCTTGTTCCTCTCAAACAGTTCCCCCTGGATGGCCTTCAGGTCGCTGTCGAGCGCCGAGGCTGCCTGCCGCCGTTTCTTGGCCAGCTGCTCTTCCAGATCTTCAGCGTGTGCCCTCAGCTTCTTGTTGTCCCTCTCCAGAGCCAGTTTCTCCGTTTCTAAGCGCTCCCTGCGCCCCCATTCGGCAGCGTTCTCCACCTGCAACCTCTCCATCTGACACAGACAGACACAGCAGCCATGAGAACAAGGGGAGGAACCTCCTGGACATTCAGACCACGTGGCTCTGGAAGACTGATCGAAGGACCAACGTGTCCTGACCTCAGCTCGCAGTTCAGCCAGTTTCTTGTCCATGCTGGTTCGGGCTCCCAGTTCATCCTCCAAGTCTTCAGAGATGCGGCCCAGTTCATCCTGGTGGATTTCTTTGAGCAGGTTCAGCTACACGGAGGAGGCCAGACAGACAATAATAATAAGATGAGGTGTTTCATGACGTTAGTCTTCAAACACACCCAGTTAAAGGGAACACTGAATCCTTTGATGTCTCTGTTGTGGTTCACCTTCACCTCCCTCAGGTTATTGATAATCTCTATCCAACAACCTCAACAGGACCCTGGAACTACTAACAAGCCCCGTCTGTAGTGGTGGGGCAGAGCTGCCCATCACTGAGGAGCACCTCAGTCCCAGCAGAAGGTCTCTGTCCTGGTCTGTGTTGGCGTCATCCACAGCATCTCCGCTGGGATCAGCTCTGACTCGGCTCCTCCAAAAGACACACGCCGCTTTTCTGAAGCCCTTCTGGTTTGGATCAAGGAAAACAGGCCAGGCAGCCCCAGGTCCTGACCTTTCCTCCACCAAACTGCTTCTCAACCAGCTTCCAGCTGCGTTCACACTTGACTGCACTCGGCTCCACCGAGGCCACCAACTGGAGTGTGTCCACTTTCATAGTTGTTCTCACAAAAAGCCCTAAAAGAGCAGAGTTGGCTGGTTCTTGATTCAACCTTTATCTGACCAGCTGGTCCCTTGAGGTTACATCTCTTTTGTGAGGGACCGGGTTAGAGGGTTAGGGGGTTAGGGTTAGAGGGTTAGGGTTAGAGGGTTAGGGTTAGAGGGTTAGGGTTAGAGGGTTAGAGGGTTAGGATTAGAGGGTTAGGGTTAGAGGGTTAGAGGGTTAGGGTTAGAGGGTTAGGGTTAGGGGGTTAGGGTTAGAGGGTTAGAGGGTTAGGGTTAGGGTTAGAGGGTTAGGGTTAGAGGGTTAGAGGGTTAGGGTTAGAGGGTTAGGGTTAGGGTTAGAGGGTTAGAGGGTTAGGGTTAGAGGGTTAGGGTTAGGGTTAGAGGGTTAGAGGGTTAGAAGGTTTGGGTTAGAGGGTTAGAGGGTTAGGGTTAGAGGGCTAGAGGGTTAGGGTTAGAGGGTTAGAGGGTTAGGGTTAGAGGGTTAGAGGGTTAGGGTTAGAGTTAGAAGGTTAGAGGGTTAGAGGGTTAGGGGGTTAGAGGGTTAGAGGGTTAGAGGGTTAGGGTTAGAGGGTTAGAGGGCTAGAGGGCTAGAGTTAGAGGGTTAGAGGGTTAGGGTTAGAGGGTCAGGGTTAGAGGGCTAGGGGGTTAGAGGGTTAGAGGGTTAGGGTTAGAGGGTTAGAGGGCTAGAGTTAGAGGGTTAGAGGGTCAGGGTTAGAGGGCTAGGGGGTTAGAGGGTTAGGGTTAGAGGGTTAGGGTTAGAGGGTTAGAGGGTTATGGGGTTAGCGGGTTAGAGGGTTAGGGTTAGAGGGTTAGGGGGTTAGGGTTAGGGGGTTAGGGTTAGAGGGTTAGGGGGTTAGGGTTAGGGGGTTATGGGGTTAGAGGGTTATGGGGTTAGAGGGTTAGAGGGTTAGAGTTAGAGGGTTAGAGGGTTAGGGTTAGAGGGTTAGAGGGTTAGGGTTAGAGGGTTAGAGGGTTAGGGGGTTAGGGGGTTAGGGTTAGAGGGTTAGGGGGTTAGGGTTAGGGGGTTATGGGGTTAGAGGGTTATGGGGTTAGAGGGTTAGAGGGTTAGAGTTAGAGGGTTAGAGGGTTAGGGTTAGAGGGTTAGAGGGTGAACTGGTGCCCCACAATCATGATGGACGTTATTCCCAGCAGCAGATGTCTCTTTTGGAGTCTTGATTTTGTCAATATTCTTGAAGCCAAAGAATTCTGCTTCCAGCTCCGAAATGTCTCTGAGCTTCTTCTGCTGAGCAGTGTCCCGTGTGATCTGGTAACCTAGGCGCTCCGTGTGATCATAAGCATTAGCATTGAGCCATTCTGGATGCTAACAACGTGTCGTACGCTTGAGCGACCTCCTGTGGTGCTTTAATGCTGCTGTGAATCATTTTATCAGACTAATTCTAAACATTTGTTGGGAAGTTTCGATTCAAATGTGGCGTGTTTTGTCTTCAAAGCCTCATGATTACGGACCGTCACCGAGACGTCTCGCCGAGTCTGTGCTCACACATTTGGAGAGCGTTTGGGTTCTAGACGCACGCCAGTTCCTGAGACATGACCTCACTCACCTGTTTGAGGACTTCCTGCTTGTTTTTGCTCAGCTCCTCATATTTCAGCTTCCACTGGCTGCGTTCTGCCTCCAGCCTCTCGATGCACTTGTTCAGTGCGAGTTTGTCTCTGGGGGGGGGGGGTAAAGACACACGGAGGTTTTAGCGTGCGGTAGCCTTGATTAGCCTCGCTGGCGTGGGGCTCCTCTTACTCTCGCTCCTTCAGCAGGACCTTCTGTGACTCGTCTAGGCGAAGCTGTAGCGCATTAACTTTGCCCGAGTCCTCCTCCTCTGTGCTGATACCCTCCCACAGCTGCCGGCTGCGTTCCTGCCGGCTTGTCCCAGACAGTGTGCGTAATGCAGCAGGGTTAACAGAAGCGATAATGCTACGACTGTCCCAGTCCTTCAGCTCACCTTCTGGGCTTCTGGAGCTAGGACCTGACTCCATGGTCACCAAGTCCTGTCAGACACACAAGCGTGTTCACATGAGAGGAAGCCAGGACGGGGACCACGCCAGATACCTGCAGGACACTCTCGAAGAGACCACGCGGCTCCTTTAAGAACTGAACTTGTTCCTTCCTGCATTCATTATCGTCAATAATCACTGCAGGGAAGAATGAGCGTGAAGGTGATCAGTCTTATTGTTATCTTGATTATTCATCTTTGCGAGCACCTCAGAGTCGCAGCTACCACTGCACGCCGTGTTCAGCCCCGTCAGCGCTAGCTTTACGTTAGCGTTAGCATTACAGCAACGGTCGAAACACGGTGAAAACTCACTTTTTCTTGACTCAATCTTTGTCCATCTAAGGCCACGTCTCTCACTGGTTCTGCCTCTGGAGACCCCGGTGGATCATCCCCAGCTGGGCCCAGTTTCTGGTCAGCATGGACTGGAGAGGAGGGGGGAGGGTAGGAGGGAAGGATAGAGGGAGAGGAAGCAGAAACGCCACCGGGGCGTCCAACGAATGAAGCTGCAGGAGAAGTGCGCTCGCTGCGGTGCGACCCCTGCCGGAAACTCTCGTTCTCCACGGCGAGCTCTTGGCGCTCCCGCCGAACGTTGCTCAATTCTTTGGTTAGAGTATCGAGCCGCTGCCTCAGCTGGCGAACCTCATCTCGAGCACGGTTCCGCTCGGCCCGAACCTTCAAGACACAAGCGGAGTTCATTTTTAGTATGACCTCCACAGTCACGTGACCTCCACGGACATCACGTGGCCTCCGTGGATGTCATGTGACCTTCAGGGACATCACGTGACCTCCACAGTCATGTGACCTCCGTGGATGTCATGTGACAGCCCACATTTGTTTGTTCGCAGAACTCCAAAAGTTCTAAAGAGATTTAGTGAGATTTCCAGGTAATGACCTTCCAAAGATCAAAGCCTTGATTATAAAGCATGTATACACAGTGTGTTATTACAACAAAGATAACGAGTGCCTGAAGGCAATAAAGTCCTTGAGAAGCTGGTGCATAAATGCTAACGTCAAGGATGCTAATGAAATAAGGAGGAGTGCACGCTGACCTTGCTCCACTTCTCTCTCCAGTTTGCAGTGCAGTCGGACCACCACCTCATGGTCTTCTCCATCTGGGCTGCCCGAGCTCGAGCCTCCTCCAGCTCCCGGAGCCTCAGTTCCTCCCTACTCTCCCAGTCTGGCCCAGTGCTGTCTCCCATGGCCCCCAGGGAACATAGGCCGATGCCTCCAAGCCCAGGGGACAGTAGCAATGGTGGGCTGGAGCTGGTCGTGTCTCCTGTGGGGCTCGGTGTGTGGGACAGGCTGTCGGGGGAGCGGACCCCCCGGTCGGCCCCCAAGCCCAGGCTGCACAACAGGCTACCTCCGGCACCCTTGCCATCAGACAGGTGGGGGCTAGGTGTGTGGTTCATGATGGTGGGATGAAGGGGAGCTTGGCTCATTCAAGAGAGCATCGTGGTCTCCAAAGATCAATCCACCTAGAGACAATTAGGAAGAACATCAACACAGGCAAAGCTGCAAGCTAGAGCCCCCCCCCCCCCCCACACCACACACACACACACACACACACACACCTCTATAGCTGATATTAGGATTCTGGGATTTGTGATTCTTCTTCACAGGAGGTCCAGCTTTTAAAAACTGGATCTCTTCCTGAGCCAGAATGGGGACAGTAGCTAGATCTGGATCCAGCTCAGAATAATCATCTCTCTATCTCAGAGTCCCAATTCCCCCTCAACACTGCCTCAAAGCCTCTGGAACTGTTCCAGTGTTCAAAAGTGCTAAGAGAAAACCAGCTCATGTTCAGCTGGAGATGAAGAGACATCAAAGACCAACCAGAGGTGTTGAAGGTCCACACCTGCAGACGGACCTAGCTAGGTTATCATACTGCATCAGCTGAGTGTCAAGAACAGAAATCATGAACAACCACCTCCTACTGTCAGAGCACAAGCAGTAATAAGGAGGTTATAGCTGGCCAAGCCTTCGTTAATGGTGTAATAAACACAAGAGCTTCGTCATGAATAATGAAGCATCATTATGCTGCTAATACGCGTTAGTACGCAGGAAGTTAATGATTAAAAGATGTTCCCTAATCTAAATCTAAAAATAGAATTAAGAAAACGCCTCTTCAGCATCGACACTATCGTACGGTACTGCATCAGTGTCCACCGGGCCGACCCGCCCCTGTGCCCCCACCCAACGCCTGGGGACATTGGTGGACTGTGGAGGGAATAGTTCCAGGAGCTACTAAAGCTCTGGGAGGTGGACTCGGCCATCACCCAAGCTAAGGTCACTGAGCCTGTCAGCAAGCTCCTTGGTGGCCAGGCATCGGGGGTACAGGAGGTCTGCCCTGAGTGCCTCTGGTCTCTGGGTGTCAGGCTGTCTCGGTTGACACGCCTCCCCAAAATTGCAAGGCAGTTGGGGTTCTGGTTCTGTTCGGGCACAGAATTTCTTAGCAAAGCCAGGGGCTGGAGCGGGGTCCAGTTTTCACCTCTGTTTTTTGCAGATGACGTCCTGGCTTCATCAAGCTTTCAGCACCTCTAGAGCCTTCAGCACCTCCATAACCTTCAGCACCTCCAGAGCCTTCAGCACCTCCGGAACCTTCAGCACCTCCAGAGCCTTCAGCACCTCCAGAGCCTTCAGCACCTCTAGAGCCTTCAGCACCTCCAGAGCCTTCAGCACCTCCAGAGCCTTCAGCACCTTCAGCACCTCTAGAGCCTTCAGCACCTCCAGAGCCTTCAGTACCTCCAGAACCTTCAGCACCTCCAGAACCTTCAGCACCTCCAGAGCCTTCAGCACCTCCAGAACCTTCAGCATGCATTGGGGCAGATTTCATCTGACTGAAGTGGCTGGGATAAGAACCAGCACCTTTAAGTCTGAGGCCATGGAAGGGTGTGGACACCGGAAAAGGGTGGGTTTCCCTCTCCAGGTTGGTGGAGAGGTCCTGCCTCAAGAGGAGGCGCTCAAGTGTCTTGGGGTCTTGCTCATGAGTGAGGGAAGGCTGGAGCCAGGTGATGTGGTGTACCGGACCATTGTGGTGAAGAAGAGCGGAGTCATGAGGCAAAGCTCCGACCAGTCTGAGCTTCCATTCTCACCAATGGTCGTGAACTTTGGGGAGGGATCACAAGGACAAGATGGCAGATGCGGGCGGCCGATAGGAGCTTTGTCTCAGGGAGGTTGTCCCTTAGAGCTGTGGTGAGGCACTGGCGAGGAGCTGGGCGTAGAGCCGCTGCTCCTTCGCTACGGGAGCAGTCAGCTGAGGTGGTTCGTCCACCCGATCAGGGATTCGATGGGAGGTGTTCCGGCCTGGGAGCACCTCTGAATACTCCCAGAGGAGCTGGAGGAGATGTCTGGGGTGAGGGAGGTCTGGGCCTCACTGCTGAGGCTGCTGGCTCCAGATAAAGTCGCTGAGGTTGAGATGAGACCAGGTACCTGCAGCAGCTCCTGTCAAGGGAGCATCGACAAGACAGAGTGGAACAGCGTCACCATACCTGGACATTTGTCCTGGACAACACTGACCACAGAAGGCTGGTTAGTAGGTTCTAGTAGCTCCTGGAGCTAAATACCATAACATTATTAGTTTGGAATTTTTGGAGCACAGCACATAAAGGTGCATTTTGCATTGCACAGCATAAAAGCCTCCTAGCTTAGAAGGCTAGCTCATGTTTAGATTTATAAATGTACTGAGACCTCTAAAGGTAAAGGGGGGTGGGGGGTCATCAGTGTAGCAGGAACAGAGGTCTCTGAAGCCCAGGTTCCAATATCTAAAACATGCAATCCTCACCATTAAAGTGAAATGAAAGAATTTTCAAACTTCCACTTGGAATCTTTATGTTTAATTCGAAAATAGACGTTTTTAATCCTAAGGTCGTCCAACGGATGAAGCTTCTGGGAGACCGAGCAGCTGCTTCTCTGGAACGACGGCGCTAAACTCAGATGGTGGCAGCCACAGGAACAAGTCTTACGTGCTGGTTTATGGCTGATTCCCACCAGCAGCTGGATGTGATTATGGGATTCACTGATACAACATCAGTGCTTAACAAGAGAAAACAACTGTCAGTCTTGAGCGAGCTAGCTCGGACCGGCCGGGGATGGAGGCCGAGCGTTGCTGTTAGGACCGGCTCTACGGGCTTCAGGTCTCTGTTAGGACCGGCTCTACGTGCTTCAGGTCTCTGTTAGGACCGGCTCTACGTGCTTCAGGTCTCTGTTAGGACCGGCTCTACGGGCTTCAGGTCTCTGTTGGGACCGGCTCTACGGGCTTCAGGTCTCTGTTGGGACCGGCTCTACGTGCTTCAGGTCTCTGTTAGGACCGGCTCTACGTGCTTCAGGTCTCTGTTAGGACCGGCTCTACGGGCTTCAGGTCTCTGTTGGGACCGGCTCTACGGGCTTCAGGTCTCTGTTGGGACCGGCTCTACGGGCTTCAGGTCTCTGTTGGGATCAGCTCTACGGGCTTCAGGTCTCTGTTAGGACCGGCTCTACGTGCTTCAGGTCTCCACCGACGTCAAGTGGACCAGGGAGGTGATTATGGGGGACTATGTGGACCGGGAGACCAAATGACACCCTGTGTTGTTTTGGGACGTTAGCAACTAAGCTAAAAATGTACACTGCAATCTGCTGCATGCCACGATTTAAGCTGTGTGAAAGGTACAGAGGTGCTACTTAGAGACAGAAACGGGTGAAGCTGGGTTAGGGTTAGGGTTAACCCACCAGCTGGTAAATGGGACGGTTACTAGCATCAAGCACAACTGAGCTGGCAACTCTCGGAAGAGAAATTCAACTCTACAGAAAAGGGCCGTGGTAATTAAAGAACACAGCGTTCTGTTCTCCAGGGGAATTCTGGGTTCCATGGAACCAAGTATCCATATTTAATGGCACCTTCCTGCAAAAGTTACTGCTCAGGAGGCCTCAGGGCAGGAAGGAGTGCAGCTAATGCTAATGGCACGCTACAGATGCAGAGCGAGACTCGTACATTAGCCAAACGTGTGGACGTGAACATGTGACAGCAGCTGCCTTTGGCCCCGGTTCCAGGCCTGATCCGCATGCTGCTGATTCTTTTCCAGAATAAAAGCCTTCCGTCCTGCCGTCTTTCCCAGATGTTCCTATTGGAAGCATCTCTGCCCAATCTTCTTCTCATCTATTTTGGAACGTCAGCTCCTTTCAATGAGCCCCATTTTCTCCACCTGATGAAGACCTTCACCGTTTCGTGGCCGATACATCAAAGGATGAGAACACGGAAGCTTCAGGAGCTCTCTGCTTCCTAATGAGATGCTCGAGCAGCAGGAGGTCACCTGGAGGTGATCAGAGTTACTTTGAATGATGGTGATAAGAGTTTGCACACTTATATTTGGCAGTCCTCCCCCCTCTGAGATGATTCCTCTTGGACGGTTGATGGTTGGTGGCACACATACATTGATGTGACCACCAGCATATTCTTTGGCTCTTTCCCTATCAAGAACTGTGTTGTGTTCCCCACATCTGCCGCCTTCTGTTCCTTACATCTGGAATGCAGATGGAGCAGAAGTGGATGGTGTTGTATGTTTCATGGAAGCGTTGTGTCTCATACACAAGTCCACCTCCATGCGGGAAATGCAAAACCTCATGAACAAACCGAGATGGTGACAGATGTGGACATTCCAATATGTCACTTTCCATTTCTTTAAATACACTGAGAATCGTGAGGGAGCAGGAAAAATGGAAACGAGCGCAGAACCTGTCAACGTTTTCAGGACACAGTAAGCTAGACACCCCCCCCCCCCCCCCATGACCCCACCTGACCTGACCTGACGTGCACACCATTATAATGGGACGCTTTGCCACGATGAACGGAACCGCAGGTAACGTAGGGGCGGACGTATGGCAACTGTTAACACTCTAACACACAAGAACTTCAGCTGTAAAGGGCAAAAATAAAAAAAACCCAAGCCCACACCAGAGGGAAGGGCAGGGCGAGCCGAGGAAGCAGAGCCAAGGCGGCTCCGAGGAGCAGAGTAAACAGTGTGGGGGGATTGGAATGTGCGGAAGGTACGCCGTCAATCACGCAGCGTTCCCACCAGCCAACACAATAACGTGGCTGCAGGGCGATCGGGAGGAGGCGGGAGTCGTCCACACCGACAGGCTGGGAAAAAACAACAGGAAGCCCAGATCCCACACAGGAAGTGTGTTCAACAGAAGGTCAGCAGCTCCGCTGATCCGTCCAGCAACAGGCCGCATGGGCTCCCCACCCAGCTGTGTCCTGATGAAATGGCCTCTCCCACCACAACGGGACCTGGAGGGTCTGAATGTGGACAGTCTGACCCACATCAGCCCATACTGCTGAACCGGGTCCGGACCACCAGGCCAGAGCCAACAGAGCTGAAGCAGCCGGGCAGATGTGGAGCAATACATGTTGAAACTTCTTTCCCCAAGGAAACTGGACTCCCAGGTGGAAGCAGTTTCTCATCTGGAGAACAGGGGGTTGTTGGTGCAAGGGTCTGGTACAGCAGCTCCCGACACATTTCATTCCAATTAATCACCGCTAATCGTTAAGCACGTGCTAAAGGGTTCCAAGACTTTGGTCAATGCTAGGTTTGCCTTTTGTTTATAAGTTTACAAAAGAGTCTAAATTTGTCTGTCTATGGGTTGGATTAGAGAAGACATGAGGGGTTTTGGTTTTTGGCTGAATGGGGGGGGGGGGGGCACACGTGTCTGATCTTTAGGTGAGTGGGTGGATAACTGAGGTGAGGATGGTGGTGCACAGGTGTGAGTGTGTGGAGAGAAGAACAGGAATGTTCCTCAACTGTTGGTTAGGCTTGATAACTAATAAAGACTGAACAGGACAGGAGCTGGTCTGGAGCGTTGATCCAGATCTGGTGGGTCTGAATGGAGGCCTAATAAATCTCTCCTGGGCTCCACGGCAACAGTCTGGGATCTACCCCAGTAAATCACCCTCACTTTTGGTTCAAAATCCTCCTCTACAAGCATCAGCACAAAGAAGAACGTGACTGATCTGCAGCTCCAACCTTTAGTTCCAATAAGACAAAGTCAAGCTCCACATGATGCCGATCAGCCATGACCAGCATCTCTGTCAAACACCTTTTTCGAGGGTCTTTTCTCGTAGCTGTGGCTCCATTCGTGGACGCCTGTTGTGGTGCATTAGTTCCAAAAGAAGTGGTTCTGCTCTGGTTCTAGACAGATTCTGCTCCAGGCAGGACATCACGCCAAAGGCACTTTATTCCCCTCACTGAGGAGCTTTAGGAAGGACCGAGACCAGTGTGAGAAGTCCATAGCTGAGAGCAACAAAGCACCAGGAGATCCACCAACCCCAGCAGAAGATCCACCAACCCCAGCAGAACCTACCGTGAACAAGCCCCCGGGACGCCGCTCACTCTCCGTCCGGCCCGATCCACTTTTAGTCCGTTAACAAGTCCCGATCGGCCTTTTTCTTCTCAAATCTCACTCGATATTTTCGCGCAGCTTCTTTTTTCTCCCATAAAAACCCTCCTCCCACCCAGCGGGGAAAGGGGCGGGGCTTGTGGGTCGCTCCAGTCTTCTGACCAATCATCTGTCGCTTCGATGACAGCGAGCCGCGCGCAGCCAATCACAGCCCGATTGCAACAAAAAGGCGAAGACTCATTGGTCAGCGCGATAAAGACACCCAAGTTAAAACTACTCCACCTTCGTGCACGCGCCCGTGCAATATGACCCGCGATATCAGCTTTCACTTCACTCGTGGTCATAGAAGCACTTCAAGCTTGGAGCAGACCGCCCCAGCGAGGCTGCTGGCGGGTCCAGCCGTGCTGGATTCAAGAGGTTTGGGTAGTTTGATCAGGTGCCTGTTGGAGACAGACATCAGCATCTCCAGGGTAGGAGCAGGAAGTGATCTCCTGGCAGACCTGCGCTGCCTCTGGACCCGATGGAAGTCAGTGCTCCAGCACCAACAGAGAACAGGGTGGTGGTCTCTCCTCTCTCCTCAGAGTCGGGAAAGGTGATTCCCAGATGGAAAGCAGGATTTACTGCTGTCCTGTCATGAGATATGCCTCTGATGCTTTCTCAGCTTTAGATGCGACAGTGGCAGAGTCCAGGTCCACGTCTGTCCTGATGCTCTGACTCCAGCCTCAGTCCTCCCCAACATCTAAATGGACATTCGTCCCCCACATCGCCCCCCACATCGTCCCCCACTTGCTTTTGACTCAACTTTCTGATTCCTTGAATACAGCACAGGCTTGAAATGTTTCAGTTTCTGTGTGAATAAATTGTATAATAACAATTTATAGTTTTTATGGAATAAGAAAAATTAATTGACTCATAAAATTCACATGTTAGAGCTCTTTATGTAGACCTAACTGTAGGAGTTTTATTTTTCATTTGAAATTTCCTGATATTATCATTTATTCTTGAATTGTTAACATACCCTATACTATGTGTATCCAAGAACGTCATTAATAAGTGCCAAACCAAACAGATCAAAGAGTCAAATTCCTTTTTAAAGCTCAGGAACCATCTGATGAGCACATCAATAAAGGCTCCTTTCCATCACCCAGACAGTTACCACAGCAGCCTCTATAATGTCTCCTTAATGTCTCTATAATGCCTCTATAATGTCTCTATAATTCCTCTATAATGTCTCTATAATTCCTCTATAATGTCTCTATAATGTCTCTATAATTCCTCTATAATGTCTCTATGAAGTCTCTATAATTCCTCTATAATGTCTCTATAATTCCTCTATAATGTCTCTATAATTCCTCTATAATGTCTCTATGAAGTCTCTATAATTCCTCTATAATGTCTATATAATGTCTCTATAATTCCTCTATAATGCCTCTCTAATGCCTCTCTAATTCCTCTATAATGCCTCTATAATGTCTCTCTAATGCCTCTATAATGTCTCTATAATTCCTCTATAATGTCTCTATGAAGTCTCTATAATGTCTCTATAATGCCTCTATAATGCCTCTATAATGCCTCTATAATTCTTCTATAGTGGCTCTCTAATGCCTCTCTAATGCCTCTATAATGTCTCTATAATGTCTCTATAATGCCTCCCTAATGTCTCTATAATGCCTCTATAATGTCTCTATATTGTCTCTATAATGTCTCTATAATTCCTCTATAATATCTCTATATTGTCTCTATAATGTCTCTATAATTCCTCTATAATGTCTCTATATTGTCTCTATAATGCCTCTATAATGTCTCTCTAATGCCTCTATAATGTCTCTATAATTCCTCTATAATGTCTCTATGAAGTCTCTATAATGTCTCTATAATTCCTCTATAATGCCTCTCTAATGCCTCTATAATGTCACTATAATTCTTCTATAATGCCTCTCTAATGTCTCTCTAATTCCTCTATAATGCCTCTCTAATGCCTCTCTAATGTCTCTATATTGTCTCTATAATGCCTCTATAATGTCTCTATATTGTCTCTATAATGTCTCTCTAATGCCTCTATAATGTCTCTATAATTCCTCTATAATGTCTCTCTAATGCCTCTATAATGTCTCTATAATTCCTCTATAATGTCTCTATGAAGTCTCTATAATGTCTCTATAATGTCTCTATAATTCCTCTATAATGCCTCTCTAATGCCTCTCTAATGTCTCTCTAATGCCTCTATAATGTCTCTATAATTCCTCTATAATGTCTCTCTAATGTCTCTCTAATGCCTCTATAATGCCTCTATAATGTCTCTATAATTCCTCTATAATGTCTCTATGAAGTCTCTATAATGTCTCTATAATGCCTCTATAATGCCTCTATAATTCCTCTATAATGCCTCTATAATTCTTCTATAGTGGCTCTCTAATGCCTCTATAATGTCTCTCTAATGTCTCTCTAATGTCTCTCTAATGCCTCTCTATTGTCTCTATAATTCCTCTATAATGTCTCTATATTGTCTCTGTGATGCCTCTATAATGTCTCTATAATTCTTCTATAATGCCTCTCTATTGTCTCTATATTGTCTCTATAATGTCTCTATAATGTCTCTATATTGTCTCTATAATTCCTCTATAATGTCTCTATATTGTCTCTCTATTGTCTCTATATTGTCTCTATAATGTCTCTATAATGCCTCTATAATGCCTCTATAATTCTTCTATAATGCCTCTCTAATGTCTCTCTAATGTCTCTATAATGTCTCTATATTGTCTCTATAATTCCTCTATAATGCCTCTATAATGTCTCTATATTGTCTCTCTAATGCCTCTATGATGTCTCTATATTGTCTCTATAATGCCTCTCTAATGCCTCTGTAATGCCTCTGTAATGTCAATAATCAATAATTTAGACCCCCTAATGCCCCGGTCATCCCTCCATTGATTGGATGAGCTGCCTATCAATCATATTTCCAGTAAAGTGTTGGTGATGTCATCATTATAACATAAAGCTGAAACATTATGACACCGTGACCCTTTGATTCTTTGAACTCTGTATGTCCTTTGAGCTTTGATCAAAAGCAATCACATCAAAGATATAAGTGCCCTTAGGGTGTTGTATATCATTAGTAATCTCTAGAATTGGATAGTTAGTTTTATCTGAACAGTGTGAGAGCAATTTCATTCAACAGGTAATAAAAATTGTGTTTTAAAACAAAAATTTAACATTTGAAAAAAATGCAGATTGTGAATTGAATGTTGTGAAATTAAGAAAATCAGAAAAATGACGTTAGAAATAAATGTATTTAATTCTGTCAAGTCAAATCCCAATAAAGGTAAATTAAGGTAGCTAATTGGTAATACTGTGACTGTTTTCCTCTCTTCAGATCTCAGAATTCAACAAATGGCGTCGATTCTCAATGCAAACGTCTTCCCTGTGAAATTGTGGCGCCTGGTCAACGACTGTGAAAATGACGCCATTGTCTGGAACGAGCAGGGTGACGGGATCGTCATCAATAAGGGCCTCATGGAGAAGGAGTTCTTCTCTGTGAACGGCTTTAAAGCCTCCAGCTCCTCCAGTTTTGTGCGCCAGCTTAATTTCTATGGCTTCAAGAAATCCAGGCCTTTCAATAGAGACCAGCCCAACACCCACCATTATTTCCACCCCTACTTCCAACGGAGCCAACCTGAACTTCTTCCCCTTCTGAGGAGAAGTGCTCAACAACGTAGAGTCAGGGTGCAGGAATATATCCAGACGGATCTGACAGAGAGGTGGAGGGAGCATCGTGATCTGCATGACGACGATGGTTATGCAGATCTACACAATGGTGAGTTTTCAGTGGAGACTAGTCATCCTCAGCACCTTCTGCTGTTGATTCCTTGTAGTACACAGACTTTTCCACCTATCATAATTTTCTGCAGAAAAAGACTTGGATGAAGATCAAAAGGAACCCTCTCACCTTGTCACACAACCCTCTGAACCCACAGTCCCTCCAGAATTCCCTGATTCCATCAATGGTGCAGGATCTTCTCTTGAGCCCCACTTGCCCCAGTCACCCCTCCCTCAATCTGGTGAGCTGATTATCCGTAAACCTTCTACTAAATTGTTGCTGATGCTATCATCATGACTCAACATTGACCCAGCGGTGAAAACAATTGACATTGTCCCATCTGGATTCTTTGAGGTTCATTTATAATTTGAAGTACAGTTAAAGACAGAGGATGACATCTACAGCCATATACAGAAGTCTTCCACTTCCTGGTTGTTATCTTCCATATCATGTTGTTGTCTTTTATCGTTCATTTAGGAACTGCCTGACACAGATTTGGGACTAAAAATTTTGTCTAAATCTGAGTGTTTTCTCTCTTCACAGATCTGAAAATGCAACAATTACAGTTGTCACTGAAGGAAAACATCTTCCCGATGAAACTGTGGCGACTGGTCAATGACTGCAACATTGACGCCATCGTCTGGAACGACCAGGGCGACGGGATCATCGTCCATAAGAATTTAATCGAGAAGGACTTTTTGTCTTTGAGTGGTTTCAAAGCTTCCAGCTCCTCCAGTTTTGTGCGCCAGCTGAATTCTTATGGCTTCAAGAAATCCACACCTTTCACCAGAGACCAGCCCAACGCCCACATGACAGGCCCGGCTCTTTATTTCCACCCCTACTTCCAACGGAGCCAACCTGAACTTCTTCCTCTTCTGAAGAGATGTGCTTCAAAATGTAGAGTCAGGGTGAAGGAAGATATCCAGACGGGTCTGACAGAGAGGTGGAGGGAGCATCCTGATCTCTATGACACAGGTAATGAGGCCATGGAGGTAAATCTGCACGAGGGTCTAGTTGTTAAATTCCTGGCTTAGTTAAATTCAACTGGACTTCCTTTGGTTTTTCAAAGATGTTTCATCTTGTAGTCGGGGCTGTCACACACAGCACAACAATGGCTAAGAAGTGTCGTGAACCCGTAAATTGATATTTACATGTCTTCTAAAAGGATTATCTGAACTGTTTCAGACTTCGGGCAGCACCAGGGCAGCTCTCTGATCACCGGCTTTGTCCCCTGCCATTATTCTAACCAGGTTGGTGAATTCTAGTGTCACAGATTCATCTTGTGAGCACTGGTGCCAGATTAACTGACCACCCAGTGGAGTACTTTAGTTTATAGTGATATCGTTACTCAAACCTAACAAGCATTAATAGAATTGTGTCCAACCTTTATATTTTACTTTTTTAGATGGGACCTCCAATGGAGATGGACCAAGGCCAAAATTCCACAGAGGTTGCAGAATTGCCCCTTCCTTCAGCAAGGGTATTCCAGACACCATTTGTCGATTAACCTTTTTAAAAGCATTCATTTTTGTTTAGAATGCCATGAAAGATAGCTGAGAATTTCATTTACATTTTCAGTTGTCTATCAGGATGACTGATCATGTTTTACTCAAGTCTCATTTATACTCTCCTTGTTCTTTTCCTGCACCTGGTAAACTTGAATATTATAATTAGAATTCAAAGCTCTGCCTTTTCAGGAGATCATGTGACCTCTGGAACTAGTGCATATGCATCCATTTATATTGTTGTCTTAGATGCAAACGGAGGAATTGAACCTTCAGTGAGGTCATGAGTTTGTGTGAAGATAAAAGGTTGCAAAACTAAGAAGCGGTTTTCTCTCTTAGCAGGTTGAGGAACACCTCCCATCCGATCCATCCAAACCACTACATGGTCTTAAGCCAGGCAACTGGATCATGGTAAAGAATCCTGGCAGCAGGCGAAGGAAACATTGCCTCTGGGTGGGTCCACACCAGGTGCTGCAAACATCTGACACGCACGTCATGATTGCTGAAGGAGCAACCTGGTTGGATAGCAGCCAGTTTGAGAAGCTGTCTTAATATTATGAGTGTTCTTCAACAAATGTTCAATCATTTAAGTAATATTTAATGTCTGTGATGGGTTCTGGGTGTGTCAGCAACAATAAACACTTTCTGCTTGCATTGGGGCTGTCCAATTTCTATCAGTAATGGCTGTGATTCTTTAACCAATCGGAATTCCATCCGCTGATTTGCTGGTCAGAGCAAAATTGTTAGAGTATGGAAATGTAGACTACGTCCTTGTTGGTGGATGTCCAAAATTCGTCGGACAGCGTAGGCTGGAACGCCGCTGATCACACGGGGGGAAGGGGGCAGGAAGGCGGAACCAGGTCCAACTAAAAAACCGGCTTCAGCAGAGACACTTGGAATGTTGGACACAGCTTGAGGGAAGAAGGCAACTTGGAGAAGGTGCACGGCCGATGAGTTCAACATCTGGTCCACTGCGAAAGGTCTGATAAACTGCAGAGCCAGTTTGGACGATTCTACCTGAAAGGGAAGGTCTTGAGAGGACCACCACTGAATGCAAACATCTTCCCTACAAAATTGTGGTGCTTGGTCAATGATGGTGACATTGATACCATCGTCTGGAACCAATAAGGTGACGGGATCATCATCAATAAGGATCTAATGGAGAAGGAGTTTTTGTCTTTCAATGGCTTCAAAGCCTCCAGCTCGACTTTTGCACGCCAGCTGAATTTGTACAGATTTAAGAAATCCAGGCCTTTCAATAGAGACAACCCCGACATCCATCATTATTTCAACCCCTACTTCCAAAGGAGACGACCTGAACTTCTTCCCCTTCTGAGATGTGCTCAAAAATGTAGAGCCAGGAGGAAGGATTATAGCAAGAATAATGTGACAGGGAGGTGGAGGGGCCATCGTAATCTGCATGTCCCAGATGTGCAATTACGCAAAAACGATGTGGGACTCCGTAGCATTCTCTGGTCCCCTCCCCAACCTGGCCAGCGATGAGATGTTTAGCCGCGTGTCGTCGCTTCGTCGCTGGCTGTCATGGTGGTGACAAAACCAGGTGGCCTTTAGACAATTGGAGCACTTTTTGGGGGAAACCTGGTCTGATTAGGAGAGACGGTGTCCAGAGATGGTGCCTCTCTCATTTCTAGTAACTTGGCTAATTTTATGAGACCCAAAGTGACCTGACAACCCAGGGTCCAGACCAGGATGCAGAGTTGTAGTCTTACACACCTCACTGCTGCTTCCTTAGAACCCTCATCCACCAACAATAACATATTTGTCACACCTTACCAGCCCAATAGATCGCTCCGCTCTCAGAATGCTGGTCTACTTGTGGTCCCCAGAGTCTCTAGGAGTAGAATGGGGGGCTGAGCTTTTAGCTACCAGGCCCCCCTGCTATGGAACCAGCTCCCTGTCCAGGTACGAGAGGCTGACTCCTCCCCTCCCCTCCCCTCCCCTCCTCACCTCTCCTCTCATCTCCTCTCCCCTCCTCTCATGTCCTCCCCCCTCCTCTCATCTGTCCTCACCTCTCCTCCCCTGTCCTCCTCTCCTCCCCTGTCCTCCTCTCCTCTCCCCTCCCCTTCTCTCCTCTCCGTAGTAGCAGTAGTAGTAGCACTAGTAGTATTAGGAGTAGTAGTAGTTGTAGTAGAAGTAGCAATCATAGTAGGAGTATAAGTAGTAGCACTATTACTATTATTAGTTGTAGTCGCAGTAGTAGTAGTAGCACTATTAGTAGTTGTAGTAGTACTAGTAGTCGCACTATTAGTAGCAGTAGTAGCACTATTAGTAGCACTATTAGTAGCAGTAGTAGTACTATTAGTAGGACTATTAGTAGCAGTAGTAGCACTATTAGTAGGACTATTAGAAGCAGTAGTAGCACTATTAGTAGTACTATTAGTAGCAGTAGTAGTACTATTAGTAGGACTATTAGTAGCAGTAGTAGCACTATTAGTAGTTGTAGTAGCACTATTAGTAGCACTATTAGTAGCAGTAGTAGTACTATTAGTAGGACTATTAGTAGCAGTAGTAGCACTATTAGTAGGGCTATTAGAAGCAGTAGTAGCACTATTAGTAGTACTATTAGTAGCAGTAGTAGTACTATTAGTAGGACTATTAGTAGCAGTAGTAGCACTGTTAGTAGTTGTAGTAGCACTATTAGTAGCACTATTAGTAGCAGTAGTAGTACTATTAGTAGCAGTAGTAGCACTATTAGTAGGGCTATTAGAAGCAGTAGTAGCACTATTAGTAGTACTATTAGTAGGACTATTAGTAGTTGTAGTAGCACTATTAGTAGCACTATTAGTAGCAGTAGTAGTACTATTAGTAGGACTATTAGTAGCAGTAGTAGCACTATTAGTAGCAGTAGTAGTACTATTAGTAGGACTATTAGTAGCGGTAGTAGCACTATTAGTAGGACTTTTAGTCGCAGTAGTAGTACTATTAGTCGCAGTCGTAGCAGTCATGACAGAGCACAATCATGGAATGTACAAAAGAGGGGCCTTTATTGTGAAAGGGTGTAAGCGGATGTTGTAGCGGTTATTTCGCGGTTAGAGGCTCATTGACATCCGGTCTTCTATCACCCACCAGTGAAGACACGCAGGTAGGTGCTCAGGCAACATGCAGGTTATTTAGACTGGTGTTATCATGTCGAGCTCATGATTTCATCATCCTACGTGTAAAACATTTACAAACGCGTCTCCCTGTATTATCACTCATGTTTCTATTTGACGAAGAAAGTTATGTTGTAGGGGACTTGTGCTGCTAGCGAGCTACAAGCAGTTAGCACAGGGCAGCCAAGCTAAAACAGCGGACTAATGTTACTTCAGCTGTTTAACTTACTTGAGCTGTCTGTGCTAATGTATGTTTTTAACTCGACACCAGGTGGGACCTGTCTAACTCGGTGTACACATCTTTAAATGGCGATTATTTAGGTAGATAATTGTCTGAGGCTTACCTTTAGCCGAGTGGCTAAATGAGCATCTGCACCGCCTGCCTACCTGACGGAGCGCCTCAACAGTCCGAGCAAACGTGCTGTTCTCTGGCCGCGGTAGCCGCCAGCTGCTTGTTGACCCGGGGGTTCCGTCCGTTTTAGCCTCCTGGGGTTTCTGACGGGCTCAGGTCAACCACAACCCCCCCTTCGGTTCACAGCTTTTAATTCTGACGTATTTTGAAGGGCGTCTGTTCGATAGCCTCGTTCCCGTTAGCTCACATGCTACCTGGACTTGGCTAACCAGCTAAGTTGGTCCTGAAACTTTTGGATCGCCGCTCTTATGACGTCATGTAGGTCAGGTTCCATTTGGGGAAGACTTGTTTGAGTTCTTTACTAGTTCTGATAAACTTGTCATGGGTGTCTTATTACCTGCTGTTAATTCTGATTATTGTTGTTTGGGTTCCTGTTAACCAGAGCTGGTTAGCTTTGTTTCATCTTTACCTGCATCCTCTTCCTAATTGTTCTATTTGTTGCTCCTCCTCTCACTCCCCCTCTTCCTCTCTGCTCCTCTCTCTGCTGCTCCTCTTCCTCTGTCTGCTCCTCCTCCTGTCTGCTCCCCCTCATCACTGCTGCTCCTCCTCCTCTTTCTGTCTCCTCCTCCTCTGTCTGCTCCTCCTCTTCCTCTCTCTGCTCCTCTCTCTGCTGCTCCTCTTCCTCTGTCTGCTCCTCTCTGCTCCCCCTCCTCACTGCTGCTCCTCCAACTCTTTCTGTCTCCTCCTCCTCTGTCTGCTCCTCCTCTTCCTCTCTGCTCCTCTCTCTGCTGCTCCTCCTCTTCCTCTCTCTGCTCCTCTCTGCTGCTCCTCTTCCTCTGTCTGCTCCTCCTCTTCCTCTCTGCTCCTCCTCTTCCTCTCTGCTGCTGCTCCTCCTCTCTGCTGCTCCTCTCTGCTGCTGCTCTTCTCTCTGCTCCTTGTTGCTCCTCCTCTCTGCTTCTCCCCTTCTCTGCTCCTCCTGTCTGCTCCTCACTGCTGCTCCTCCTCCTCTCTGCTGCTCTTCTCTCTGCTCCTCCTTGTTGCTCCTCCTCCTCCTCCTCTCTGCTGCTCTTCTCTCTCCTCCTCCTCTCTGCTCCTCATTGCTGCTCCTCCTCCTCTCTGCTGCTCTTCTCTCTCCTCCTCCTGTCTGCTCCTCACTGCTGCTCCTCCTCCTCTCTGCTGCTCTTCTCTCTCCTCCTCCTCTCTGCTGCTCTTCTCTCTCCTCCTCCTCTCTGCTGCTCTTCTCTCTCCTCCTCCTCTCTGCTGCTCTTCTCTCTCCTCCTCCTGTCTGCTCCTCACTGCTGCTCCTCCTCCTCTCTGCTGCTCTTCTCTCTCCTCCTCCTCTCTGCTGCTCTTCTCTCTCCTCCTCCTCTCTGCTGCTCTCTCTCTCCTCCTCCTCTCTGCTGCTCTTCTCTCTCCTCCTCCTCTCTGCTGCTCTTCTCTCTCCTCCTCCTCTCTGCTGCTCTTCTCTCTCCTCCTCTTCTCTGCTCCTCCTCCTCTCTCTCCTCCTCCTCCTCTCTTCTCCTCCTCCTCTCTGTCCACATCTTCATACATCTATCAAAACATTTTTTGGACACATGCAGGAAACTGTGATGGTGTCAGCAACAGTCAGTCAGTCAGTCAGTCAGTCAGTCAGTCAGACTGACAGTCAGACAGGCAGTCAGTCAGTCAGTCAGTCAGACAGACAGGCAGTCAGTCAGTCAGTCAGACAGACAGGCAGTCAGTCAGTCAGACAGACAGGCAGTCAGTCAGTCAGACAGTCAGTCAGTCAGACAGACAGGCAGTCAGTCAGTCAGACTGACAGTCAGTCAGTCAGTCAGACAGACAGGCAGTCAGTCAGTCAGTCAGTCAGACTGACAGTCAGTCAGTCAGACAGACAGGCAGTCAGTCAGTCAGTCAGTCAGACAGACAGGCAGTCAGTCAGACAGACAGTCAGTCAGACTGACAGTCAGTCAGTCAGTCAGACAGACAGTCAGTCAGTCAGTCAGACAGTCAGTCAGTCAGTCAGACTGACAGTCAGTCAGTCAGACTGACAGTCAGTCAGTCAGACAGACAGGCAGTCAGTCAGACAGTCAGTCGGGGAACATCGTTCATCCTCTCAGTGTTTGTAGCTGTGGGATATCAACGCAGCAACCAGTTGCTATGGCAACCGAGCGCTGATGAGGCTGAGGTCCAGGTCATCTCCAGGTGGTGCTGACCGTCTCCTTTCTCCTCTTTCAGGACAACCGGAGATGACGGAGGTTTGTGAGCTGGACGTGGCCTCCAGAAGTATCGTGGGAGGGAGTGATTCTCCAGCGGACCTGGACCCCCTCTGTCAGGTACCCCAGCCTGTTTCTGTTCCTGTGTAGCTGTCAGCAGGAACCCGCGTGGACCTGCAGGAACCCGCGTGGACCTGCAGGAACCCGCGTGGACCTGCAGGAACCCGCGTGGACCTGCAGGAACCCGCGTGGACCTGCAGGAACCCGCAGGAACCTGTGTGGACCTGCAGGAACCCGCAGGAACCTGTGTGGACCTGCAGGAACCCACAGGAACCTGTGTGGACCTGCAGGAACCTGCGTGGACCTGCAGGAACCCGCAGGAACCTGCGTGGACCTGCAGGAACCCGCGTGGACCTGCAGGAACCCGCAGGAACCCGCGTGGACCTGCAGGAACCCACAGGAACCCGCGTGGACCTGCAGGAACCCACAGGAACCTGTGTGGACCTGCAGGAACCCGCAGGAACCTGTGTGGACCTGCAGGAACCCGCAGGAACCTGCGTGGACCTGCAGGAACCTGCGTGGACCTGCAGGAACCTGCGTGGACCTGCAGGAACCCGCAGGAACCCGCAGGAACCTGCGTGGACCTGCAGGAACCTGCGTGGACCTGCAGGAACCCGCGTGGACCCACACACTGCTGTCTGATGGTGGTGCTGCCCCTGACCTGATCTCTCTGATGTCAGGAGGTTGCGGACTTCCATTTGGGCTCGTGCTGTGCTGAGGAGGAGCGGGGGGAAACCCCCGGCAGAGAGGACAGTCCCAGTGATTTGATGGAACCAGAACTAGATCCTGGAGGAGATTCCAAGGCTGGAGAGGACAAAACGTTTGGTAGGAGCACTTGACTCCATCACTCACACACAGAGACGCTCTCTCCTCCTCAGACCTGGCAGGTCAGAGTAAAAGAGGGTCCCTGGTCCAGGGACATTCCTGGTCCAGGGACGTCCCTGGACCTTCTGGTTCATCTGATTATATTGATGTACTAATGAGCTGCAACATGGTTGTCAAAGGTCTCAGTGATGAAGTTCAGACTCTCAGATTCATGCTAAAGGATGAACGAATCACACCCTCTCTCTCCTCCCACCCCCCCCTCCTCCTCCCTCTCTCCTCCTCATTCTCTCCTCCCACCCCCCCCTCTCCTCCTCCCTCTCTCCTCCCCATCCCCCCCCCCCTTTGCTTCATTGTTTCAGGGAAGGAGGTGGTTCTCTTGATGCAGGCTCTGAACACTCTGGACACCCCGGAGGAGAAACTCGCTGCTTTATGCAAGAAGTATGCAGACCTGGTAAGATGGACACATCTCTGAACATGACTGAGGCCACTGGTCCAGAGTCCCGGATGCTGGTCCACTGGTGGTTCCTCACCTCAGGGGCAAATGTGGCTCGTTCCTAAATGACAGCAGCATCATGGAGCTGTAAAACGAGAGGGTCCTAGTTCAGGTTCCCCACCCTGTCCTGCAGGGTAGCTCTCCCTGTTCTGCCCCCTTACAAATGAGCAGCCTCCACTCAAACATCTGGGGAGAACATCTGACCAAGGTTGTCTCCAAGGTTGGGGTGTTTTTCAGGGTGTTCTTCTATCGCCTCCTTTCACCGCCCCTGCAGGAGGTCACGCTTGGGTCCAGATTAGGCCCAGTACAGAAACTGCTTTTCAGTCCATGCTGCTGTTGTCCACAGCTGGAAGAGAGCCGCTCCATGCAGAAGCGGCTGAAGGTGCTTCAGAAGAAGCAGTCTCAGATCATGAAGGAGAAGATCAACCTGCAGGGGGATCACAGCAAGGCCATCTTGGCTCGCAGCAAGTTGGAGAGTTTGTGTCGGGAGCTGCAGAGACACAACAAGACCCTGAAGGTAGCGGTCCCAGCCCTGGGAGAAGGCCTGGACATGAGCTCAGACTGACCTTCTCTGTGACCCGTTCCTACAGGAAGAGAACGCCCAGCGGTCCAGGGAGTACGAGGAGCAGCGGAAGGAGGCCATGCTGCACTTCCAGATGACCCTCAGTGACATCGAGGTGCAGATGGAGCAGCACAGCTCCCACAACTCCAAGCTGAGGCAGGAGAACATGGACCTGGCCGAGAAGCTCAAGAAACTCATCGAGCAGTACGAGCTGAGAGAGGAGGTGAGGGTGCGGAGGTCAACCCGCCTGTGGCCGAGCGGTACGAGCGGTCCAAACGTTGCCCTCAGCGCACTGATGACGTGTTGTGTCTGCAGCACATAGACAAGATGTTCAAGCACAAGGAGCTGCAGCAGCAGCTGATGGACACCAAGCTGCAGAGAATCACCGAGATGATGAAGGAGGTTGAGGAGAAGCAGCAGAAAGAGAGGGACCTGGTGAGTGTTCAAGGCCCCGGGGGCCGAGGCCGGAGGGCCCACGGTGCCGAGGCCGCAGGGCCCGCGGCCGCAGGGCCCGCGGCGCCGGAGGGCCCGCGGTGCTGGGGCCGCGGGGCCGCAGGGCCCACGGTGCTGGGGCCGGAGGGCCGCAGGGCCCACGGTGCTGGGGCCGCAGGGCCCACGGTGCTGGGGCCGGAGGGCCGCAGGGCCCACGGTGCTGGGGCCGCAGGGCCCGCGGCGCCGGAGGGCCCACGGTGCCGAGGCCGCAGGGCCCGCGGCGCCGGGGCCGGAGGGCCCGCGGTGCTGGGGCCGCGGGGCCGCAGGGCCCACGGTGCTGGGGCCGGAGGGCCCACGGTGCCGAGGCCGCAGGGCCCGCGGCGCTGGGGCCGCAGGGCCCGCGGTGCTGAGGGCCCGCGGTGCCGGGGCCCACGGTGCTGGGGGCCCACGGTGCTGAGGGCCCGCGGTGCTGGGGCGGCAGGGCCCGCGGTGCTGGGGCTGCAGGGCCGCAGGGCCCACGGTGCTGGGGCTGCAGGGCCGCAGGGCCCACGGTGCTGGGGGCCCACGGTGCTGAGGGCCCGCGGTGCTGGGGCCGGAGGGCCCACGGTGCTGGTGCAGCCTGGCTGCTCCCCGCCCACCAAGCGTCAGATGTTGTTCACCATAAATACACCAACACGTCCAAACACGACATGCAGATGTGACGGAATGTTTGCAGCTGCTGACGGACGCCACCGAGTCCAGGCGCAAGTGTGAGCTGATGAAGGAGCAGGAGATCCGGCTCAAGCAGCAAGTAGGTCCGGGTGGTGCTGAGGGGGAAAGGGGGCCTTCTGGACCTGCAGTCCAGCTCGGTGCTCACCTCCCGTCCTCTCTTCTAGCTCTCGCTCTACATGGACAAGTTCGAGGAGTTCCAGAGCACCCTGGCCAAGAGCAACGAGGTCTTCTCCACCTTCAGACAGGAGATGGAAAAGGTGAGTGTGGGATGGACAGCGGTGTGTGTGTGTGTGTGTGTGTGTGTGTGTGTGTGTGTGTGTGTGTGTGTGTGTGTGTGTGTGTGTGTGTGTGTGTGTGTGTGTGTGTGTGTGTGTGTGTGTGTGTGTGTGTGTGTGTGTGTGTGTGTGCACGCACACGTGCACTCACTGCTGGTCATTCGTGTTTCTTTAGATGACCAAGAAGATCAAGAAGTTGGAGAAAGAGACGACACAGTGGAGGAGCAAGTGGGAGAGCAACAACCAGGCGCTGCTGCAGATGGCCGAGGAGGTGAGTTCTGATGACCAGGAACAGCTGGAAACAGCTGGAAGCTGTCGTCCATGAGCAACGGTCAAGAGTGCTCAGCTGAAGGTCCCACCAGGATGGTCCTCAGAGCTCAGCTAAATGTTGCTCAGTAGCTTCTCCGTTGTCATGGGCCAGACAGGGTGTGGCTGGTTCCTCCCCAGGAGCTGAGGAGGAACCGGCGTGGTGGAGATGGACGCCACGCTGGGGCCTCCCCAGGAGCTGAGGAGGAACCAGCGTGGTGGAGATGGACGCCACGCTGGGGCCTCCCCAGGAGCTGAGGAGGAACCAGCGTGGTGGAGATGGACGCCACGCTGGGGCCTCCCCAGGAGCTGAGGAGGAACCAGCGTGGTGGAGATGGACCCCACGCTGGGGTCTCCCCAGGAGCTGAGGAGGCCCCAGCGTGGTGGAGATGGACCCCACGCTGGGGCCTCCCCAGGAGCTGAGGAGGAACCAGCGTGGTGGAGATGGACGCCACGCTGGGGCCTCCCCAGGAGCTGAGGAGGAACCAGCGTGGTGGAGATGGACCCCACGCTGGGGCCTCCCCAGGAGCTGAGGAGGAACCAGCGTGGTGGAGATGGACGCCACGCTGGGAGGAACCAGCGTGGTGGAGATGGACGCCACGCTGGTTCCTCCCCAGGAGCTGAGGAGGAACCGGCGTGGTGGAGATGGACCCCACGCTGGGGCCTCCCCAGGAGCTGAGGAGGAACCGGCGTGGTGGAGATGGACGCCACGCTGGGAGACGTGTCTCCAGAGGAAAGCAACAGTCTGGTGATCTGCCCTTCTCCTCCGTTGTTCTCTAGAAAACGTTGCGTGATGGACACTTCAAGGCCCTGCAGGGGAAGCTGGAGCTGCTGGAACGCTTGTGTAGAGCTCTGCACAAAGAGAGGAACGACCTGAACAACCGGCTAAGTCTCCTCCAGAAGGAAGGGGGACCGGAGACACCGGCACCTTCTGAGGACCCCCCGGTCCAGGAGGACCAGGACAAAGAGGATTTCCCTGACAGCTTGGAGAAGGAGGGTGTTGATCAGCCCCACAGACCTCCTGAAATGCCCCCAGCAGCTCAGGGGGAGCAGGAAGAGACTAATGAAGACTGAGTGGAGGTGAGCCCTCCACCACCAACATCTCAGCCTGGATCGGTGCCGCAGTCTTAACGCCACTCACACGTTCCTGCTTTGTTTCACATTTTAATCCCAATTGTATTTTCATATAAAATGTTTGTATGGAGAACAAATGTAACATTTAAACTTCTTGAGTTTCATTCAAAATGTGACCCATCCTTTAATCTGCTGTAGAAGAAAACCAAGTCTGAAAGCACCTGGAACCTTCTGGGAGCCAGAAAGGCCCCTGATATTAGCCTGGAGGGCATTCCCATGAAATAAGGGAAGTTTGATGGAACGCTGAGCTGTTAGAGAAACTAGAGCCACATGAATAAAGACTCTGCACTGTTGAACCTCCCTCCCTCTCTGCTCACTTGGTCTCTGCTAAGGTGCTCGGTCACAATTATGGGCTGGAGCTGGTGTCCAGCAACACTGATCCGTATCACCACGGAAGAGGGTCGGTCCAGCAGGGTCCAGAGGATCACTTTTACTCTGGGGTCGAACCAGCAGGGTCCAGAGGATCACTTTTACTCTGGGGTCGATCCAGAGGATCACTTTTACTCTGGGGTCGAACCAGCAGGATCCAGAGGATCACTTTTACTCTGGGGTCGAACCAGCAGGGTCCAGAGGATCACTTTTACTCTGGGGTCGAACCAGCAGGGTCCAGAGGATCACTTTTACTCTGGGGTCGATCCAGAGGATCACTTTTACTCTGGGGTCGATCCAGCAGGGTCCCGAGGATCACTTTTACTCTGGGGTCGATCCAGAGGATCACTTTTACTCTGGGGTCGAACCAGCAGGATCCAGAGGATCACTTTTACTCTGGGGTCGAACCAGCAGGGTCCCGAGGATCACTTTTACACTGGGGTCGATCCAGAGGATCACTTTTACTCTGGGGTCGAACCAGCAGGATCCAGAGGATCACTTTTACTCTGGGGTCGAACCAGCAGGGTCCCGAGGATCACTTTTACTCTGGGGTCGAACCAGCAGGGTCCCGAGGATCACTTTTACTCTGGGGTCGAACCAGCAGGGTCCAGAGGATCACTTTTACTCTGGGGTCGATCCAGCAGGATCCAGAGGATCACTTTTACACTGGGGTCGATCCAGCAGGATCCAGAGGATCACTTTACTCTGGGGTCGAACCAGCAGGGTCCAGAGGATCACTTTTACACTGGGGTCGATCCAGAGGATCACTTTTACACTGGGGTCGAACCAGCAGGATCCAGAGGATCACTTTTACTCTGGGGTCGAACCAGCAGGGTCCCGAGGATCACTTTTACTCTGGGGTCGAACCAGCAGGGTCCCGAGGATCACTTTTACTCTGGGGTCGATCCAGCAGGATCCAGAGGATCACTTTTACTCTGGGGTCGAACCAGCAGGGTCCAGAGGATCACTTTTACACTGGGGTCGATCCAGAGGATCACTTTTACACTGGGGTCGAACCAGCAGGATCCAGAGGATCACTTTTACTCTGGGGTCGAACCAGCAGGATCCAGAGGATCACTTTTACACTGGGGTCGAACCAGCAGGATCCAGAGGATCACTTTTACTCTGGGGTCGAACCAGCAGGATCCAGAGGATCACTTTTACACTGGGGTCGAACCAGCAGGATCCAGAGGATCACTTTTACTCTGGGGTCGAACCAGCAGGGTCCCGAGGATCACTTTTACTCTGGGGTCGAACCAGCAGGGTCCCGAGGATCACTTTTACTCTGGGGTCGAACCAGCAGGATCCAGAGGATCACTTTTACACTGGGGTCGAACCAGCAGGGTCCAGAGGATCACTTTTACACTGGGGTCGAACCAGCAGGATCCAGAGGATCACTTTTACTCTGGGGTCGATCCAGCAGGATCCAGAGGATCACTTTTACTCTGGGGTCGAACCAGCAGGATCCAGAGGATCACTTTTACACTGGGGTCGATCCAGCAGGATCCAGAGGATCACTTTTACTCTGGGGTCGAACCAGCAGGGTCCCGAGGATCACTTTTACTCTGGGGTCGATCCAGCAGGATCCAGAGGATCACTTTTACTCTGGGGTCGATCCAGCAGGATCCAGAGGATCACTTTTACTCTGGGGTCGAACCAGCAGGATCCAGAGGATCACTTTTACACTGGGGTCGATCCAGCAGGATCCAGAGGATCACTTTTACTCTGGGGTCGAACCAGCAGGGTCCCGAGGATCACTTTTACTCTGGGGTCGATCCAGCAGGATCCAGAGGATCACTTTTACTCTGGGGTCGATCCAGCAGGATCCAGAGGATCACTTTTACTCTGGGGTCGTCTTTAAATGTCCTGAATTCCAGGAGTGTGGCCAGTGCTGAACTTTGTTCCCAACACTGACGCAGGTGTTGAACCCTGAGGTGGTGTCCTCCACAGGACCCCCTCCTGGAGCAGCTGTGGTCCATAAAGGTTCCTAGCTAAGGTGCTGGGTCTGGGAACAGGCCTGCACTGCTCTTCTAAACAGCTTAGAAAGGTTTAAGGTTTGAACACAACAGGAACGGAGCAGCTCTTCATGAGGTCCTGAGCCGGCCTCGGACCAGAGGACTGCTGGAATGTCTCAACATGAGGAATTAACCAAGTTTCAGTTCGTTCTTTTGGATCTGGGTCCCCTGGGAGGTAGAGGGATGAGCTGGGCCTGGGTCTGGCTGGAGCTGGGTCTGGGCTTGGGTCTGGCTGGAGCTGGGTCCCCTGGGAGGTAGAGGGATGAGCTGGGTCTGGGCCTGGGTCTGGCTGGAGCTGGGTCTGGGTGGAGCTGGGTCTGGGTCTGGGCCTGGCTGGAGCTCGGTCTGGGCCTGGGTCTGGGCCGGAGCTGGGTCTGGGCCTGGGTCTGGCTGGAGCTGGGTCTGGGCTTGGGTCTGGCTGGAGCTGGGTCCCCTGGGAGGTAGAGGGATGAGCTGGGTCTGGGCCTGGCTGGAGCTCGGTCTGGGCCTGGGTCTGGGCCGGAGCTGGGTCTGGGCCTGGGTCTGGCTGGAGCTGGGTCTGGGCCTGGGGGGCTCCTCAGGATTCCAGCTCAGTTGCTGTGGTGGTTTCTGCCTCCTCGTCATTGTAGATGTTCTCTGCCTGCCAGAAACAAGCGCACAGTTATTGATACTGCAGAACACTGGACATGGACCCGGCAGCAGTAACTGGGCCCGGAGCAGCTGTGAGCAGGTGAGTCCAGAACCTACAAGCTGACACCTGTCTGGATCACCATGAAAACACCAGGTGCTCATCCTCAAAAGTGCAACTGACTAAATCACAGGATGGTCACACTTGAAACCCTCCTGGTAGGCGACCTTTGACCCGGTACCAGTGCTCCAGCACCAGCAGACGACCCGGCTCCTCAACCCATCACTGCCTGGGGAACCGGGACACTGGATCAGACTCTGGCACCCTGATTTCAGTTCCGTCCTCTGTCCAGGAGGGTTCTCGGTTCGAGTCTCAGGGCAAACAATGGAAGGTGCCAGAACCCCTCCAGAGCACTGCCCAGGTGCCCTTGAGCAAGGTACCAAACCCACAAATGCTCATATGAACTGGGGACTTGTCTACCCACTGTGGGCCCCCCCATGACCCTGAACGGGTCATGAACGCGCACCTCTGGGCAGCTGCTGCGCATGTCTAGTGCTTTGGAGGCGTTGGCGACCCCTGGTGGTGATGCTGAGGGACTGCTAATGTCTGAAAGGGCATTCCTGAGAATGATGAGCACACGGGAGATGAGCACACGAGAGATGAACACACGGGAGATGAGCACACGAGAGATGAGCACACGAATATTGGACACACCCCCAGGTCTTTGTGATGACATGAGTGGGTGTAAAAGGGTGAACTGGTGCCACAGGGACCGGCTCCGCAGCTGCTGTAGGGTCCTCATGGGACTGGAGCTGGGGCCACTATTGGAGCCTGACAGGGCCAGAGCCAAGACCAGGGTACTCTCTGTGCCCATTTCACATCTGGACTGACCCGAACTGCTCCAGCTGTGTGGGATGGAACCATCCAACCGTCAGCCACTAATCTCAGGGGCCCCTAAACACTCTGGGACCCTGAACCTGGTTCAGCATCGTTATAGTAGAGGCCCCTGATGTTGACAGGGTTTATGTTGGGAGGGACCAAGTCAGTGGGCTCCGCTCCTCCGGGACCCCGGCCCGCTCCTCCAGGACCCTGGCCCGCTCCTCCGGGACGCCGGTCTGCTCCTCCAGGACCCTGGCCCGCTCCTCCGGCCCGCTCCTCCAGGACCCCGGCCCGCTCCTCCAGGACCCTGGCCCGCTCCTCCGGGACGCCGGTCTGCTCCCCCCGGCCCGCTCCTCCAGGACCCCGGCCCGCTCCTCCGGCCCGCTCCTCCAGGACCCCGGCCCGCTCCTCCAGGACCCTGGCCCGCTCCTCCGGGACGCCGGTCTGCTCCCCCCGGCCCGCTCCTCCAGGACCCCGGCCCGCTCCTCCGGCCCGCTCCTCCAGGACCCCGGCCCGCTCCTCCAGGACCCTGGCCCGCTCCTCCGGGACGCCGGTCTGCTCCCCCCGGCCCGCTCCTCCAGGACCCCGGCCCGCTCCTCCAGGACCCCGGCCCGCTCCTCCTGTCTCCAGCTCCAGTAAAGTCAGCATTTAAGCTCCTGGTTGTGTCACCTACTGAAACTGACTGAGGCCTTTTAAATGATCAGGGTCTTCAGCCGTTAGCCACCATGTGCTCGTTTTACTCTCTTTACACGTGTTCATCGTCTCCGATTGTCTCTGGAAATCTGGGGGAAGTTCTGGTGCCGTCATCACTTGGATTTAAGTGGCTCCTGCTGTGGGACGGGTGGAATGAAGATCTCATAGATAGTGACTGGTGGGTAAAGCTCCTCCAGGAACTGCTGTCTGTAAAAATCCCCCCTTTTTGCTGTGAAGGAGTGGACAGAGACCAACAGGGAACATGGAGATACTGTACCATCTGCCAGACTTGCATGATGTTGTCCTCAGAGACGGAGCAGATCACCCACGGCTCCACGGGGTTCCAGGAGAAGTCGGAGATTTTGGCTGTGTGACCACCATGAATAAACTGGTGGGAACAGTCAGTCAGACACTCGGCACATAAAAGCAGCTTTGTCTCATCACGTGACGTCTGTGACCTACCAACAATTCTGGGGGACCGTCCTCAGCATCTTCTGCCGACTGCTCCTCACCAATTTTACTGGAAGACAGAATCCATCAGAACCATCAGCTGTTACAGAGCAACGAACCAAGTCCCAACCAAGCACCTCTCCGGCGCCAGACCCAGGGGTCGTCCTGGGACAGTGACGGCCACACCATCAGTTTCCAGGGGTCGTCCAGCTCCGGAGGCTTACCTCAGGTCCCAGACGTTGAGACGCCGGTCGGTGCCACTGGACGCGAGGATCGTCTCGTTGTGTGGGGACCATTGAACCTCGGTGAAGAAACGACATCACAGCTGAGTTCAAGCGTCTCCTGAGGTGCAGCTACATCCAGCCAGACCCTGAACCAGGGTCGACCTCTAGTGCAACTTTAAATAACAGTTTCCACTCCTACCTGGAAAATCTCGTCTTTGTGGGACTCAAAGGAGTGAAGCTTGAGTTTCAGGTTCCGTAGATCCCACAGAGCCACGGTCTGAGAGGACAGAACCCGTCTCAAACATCTGCTCCTTCATCACAGAGGGTTTCACATCGTTACCTTATCAGCGGAGCCAGTGGCCAGAATAAACTCGCTGTAGGGGTTGAAACTCAAGCAGTTGACCTCGGCAGAGTGGGCGTCGACGGCGTGGCTCGCTTTGGACGTGTTGTTGGATCGGGTATCCCATCTGAACAGGAACAACAGTCAGAAGCACGACAGAGCTGAACGGACCCATGCTGCCCCATCACCGACTCACATCATGAGCTTCTGGTCATCGGCCACGGAGCCAAACAGGGATTCGTGGAGCAGATGCCAGGAGACATCTTCCACCACTGCTGTGTGGCCAGTAAAGATGGATTTGGCATCCAGAAGCTTCCCCTCTTTCGGCCCCCCCCCGATATCCCACAGACAGACGGTCTGAAATACAAGAACGGCCTGGTTATTGTTGACTAGAATGACCTTCACTCTGGAACTAGCAGGAGGCAGAGAGATCCAGACACAGTTAGCATTAGCTCATTAGCAACACAGACACCAGGAACAGCCAGATTAACCCGGGATGTAACATGATTCAAGGGGGTTCATATCACTCAGAGGGATTTGGAACATCTAAGCAGGAAACTCCTTCAATGTCCACATAAGTCAACGCGAGCTAAAGTCCTCATCAGCGTTTGCTAATCTCCAGTTACATACGTGGTCATCAGAGGCACTGAGCAGGTTGCCACTCAGATTAGGATTCCAGGAAAGGCCATATCCTTCCTTCTGATGGCCCTTGAGCCTCAGGTCAGGGCTGCACTCCCCACTGGGGTCTGAAACACACACACACACACACATTACACATCAGTAACCAGGTCTGAACTACTGACCAGAGCGTGTGTGTGCTGCAGCACCTGGCTTGGCAGGATGCTTGGTGTAGTCAAAGACGAGAACATCAGAGGTGGGCGTCTTGGTGGCAATGATGCAGGAGTTCTGCGGCATGTAGCGGGCTCGGTTCACCTCTCCTTCGTGGTTAATCTTCAGCTCAATCTCTATTTTCCCACTTACTGAACCAAATCCACCAAACTCTGACAACACAATCACAAGGTTAGCTTCCTATGGGCGGGGTGGCTGTGAGGTTCACCTGTTCTCCTGGGGACACATGGCGAATTAGCACATGTCACCTGAGCTCAGAGGCATGTTTAGCCTCTATGTTAGCCATGTCAGATCAGGGTTAATCTGGTGAACAGGTTGGTGGTTTTAGACTGCACTGTGCTTCAGAGTGTGACAGTACCTCAGGACACAAATACAACCTGTGACAGCACAGCAACACACAGCTGGTCACCCGATAACATACCTGCTGGGAAACACACCGCCACGTTAGCATCAGGTCACTCTGAAGCCACAAAACACACCCATCACGTGTGAGACGGCAAATCAGACGTGAGCTGTCAGCGGCAGAGCTGAACAACAGCGCTTTAAGATTTTAATATTTTAATAATTGTGTGAAGCCAATTAGCCATTTACTAAAGCCTGGTGGTCTCACTAGTTCAGACACAGACAGAACAACCCCGGCTAATTACCTCCTTTCTCAGAGTCGAAGTGCAAGTTATCAAACTCTGCATTCTCATTCGGGATCTGGACACGAGCAATGACGAGATGGTTCTGCTCATCTGATGTGTGGGTTCCTAAAACCAGCCTGTGAAGAGCGTAGTCGCCTCCTATCCTGCAAGAATCCAAAACCACTTAAAGAGCAACAAGGCAGCTCCTGACTGGAGGAGATGGTGATGTCAGGATTAGGGCCCTTGTCAGAGCTGGTTCACGAACGATGTTATCACCTGATGATGTCTGGGAGCCACTGGGCCGTGAGACTGGGCCACTCCAGCGCGTGCGTCATCACCAGGTCGTAGAGGAAAGGTGTGTTTTTCTTCCAAATTTTATATTCCTCGTTGATAACTCGATCCTCTACTACTTCATCATACACTGGAAGGAAGAACAAGATTAAAGACACAATTGTGTTTGGAATGGCTACATGGTTACCAGAAGGCGGCGGTGTGTTAATTGGAACATGCAGGCTACCGTAGCTGTTTAGCACCGATAGCCTGGAAAGATCTTAATAGCATTTTTGTGCATGTTGTTTCATGCGTGACCAACTGTCAGCGATTACCGGATATAAGATTAAAGTAACACTGTAAATATAATTCTTGTCTAAACATTAGTGCAACATCAATAGTGTTAGACATTTAATTCGAACAAATTAAACAAAGTTTGGCTAAACATGAAGGGATTCATCTGAGCGACCTAGCCGACCATGCTAATTTCTACGGCGATGGCAGCTATTGCCCACAGTGCAGCACATCGACAGGAATGGTCTCAGCTCTGCTCAGTTCACACATTTACCCTCTTTTTCAGCCATGTTCTCTGAAGTTTGTAGAAAGTCCAGAGAGAAAAACGCGTCTACTCGCAATAAACGTCACGCTCTTCTTCTTTAATGGCGGCCGTCACCATTACCGCCCCCTGCTGCCCGGAGTCCGGATACTGCACCATTATTGTTATTATTATTATTATTGTTGTTGTTGTTGTTGTTGTTATTCGAGGGGCGAAATATGCCCAAACCTCGAGGGGTCACGGGTTCACCACGATACTTTGTCGGAGAAAACATGTTTAAAACTCCAAACCCAGTCCAACCCGAAGCCTCATTTTGAGATTTTACATTAGTGTGTATGTGGTGTGAGCGATAGAGAGACCACGTGACCCAGAGAGTAAGAAATGACCTCAACAGTGATCATAAATGACATCATTTAATTGGAGTCGACGTCACTAATGTGTGACATCATTAGACAGGCTGGTCTTAATAACTGTCAGTGTGTGTGTGTGTGTGTGTGTGTGTGTGTCACTAGACAACCTGCGTATTACTGAGTTATTACTGCTGCTGGAGGCCGAAATCTGACCTTATTGTGTGGAGAGACATCCTGCAAGTCCTGTAATGAGGGACAGGTGGACAAGTGATGCACAAGTCCTTGCACTCTAACTCTCATGCACCTTATCCGCAGGTTTTAATGAGTCATTAATTAGAGAAGGGGAGCTGCAGCAACACAGGGAGTTTAACATCAACACGTACTAATGACGTTATTACAGGGTTGCATCACCTTCTGTGAGCGTCCTGCTAATCACTCTCATTGATCATTCCCTAACCCTCATTGATCATTCCCTAACCCTAACCCTCATTGATCATTCCCTAACCCTCATTGATCATTCCCTAACCCTAATCCTCATTGATCATTCCCTAACCCTAATCCTCATTGATCATTCCCTAACCCTAACCCTCATTGATCATTCCCTAACCCTCATTGATCATTCCCTAACCCTCATTGATCATTCCCTAACCCTAATCCTCATTGATCATTCCCTAACCCTAACCCTCATTGATCATTCCCTAACCCTAACCCTCATTGATCATTCCCTAACCCTAATTGATCATTCCCTAACCCTAATTGATCATTCCCTAACCCTAACCCTCATTGATCATTCCCTAACCCTAACCCTCATTGATCATTCCCTAACCCTAACCCTCATTGATCATTCCCTAACCCTAATTGATCATTCCCTAACCCTAATTGATCATTCCCTAACCCTAACCCTCATTGATCATTCCCTAACCCTAACCCTCATTGATCATAACCCTAACCCTAACCCTAACCCTCATTGATCATTCCCTAACCCTAATTGATCATTCCCTAACCCTAATTGATCATTCCCTAACCCTAACCCTCATTGATCATTCCCTAACCCTCATTGATCATTCCCTAACCCTAACCCTCATTGATCATTCCCTAACCCTCATTGATCATTCCCTAACCCTCATTGATCATTCCCTAACCCTAACCCTCATTGATCATTCCCTAACCCTAACCCTCATTGATCATTCCCTAACCCTCATTGATCATTCCCTAACCCTCATTGATCATTCCCTAACCCTAACCCTAACCCTTCATTTGGATGGAAAATGAGCGGATTAAACCCCCAGCGTGCATGTGAGGTGACATTTTAGCGCTGATATTTGCTGAAAACAATAGAAGCAGCTTTCTGGATTCTTCTCGTTGGGCAGAACTCTCTGGGACCCGTTAGGGATCCAGGAGCCACATAGTGAGACGCACTGAGAGCAAGCAGGTGGTTTCAGCTCCAGATGTGGCTCAGAGTCTCAAACCTGCACACGCGTCCTCCTTTGACTAGCCTCAGTCCCTGGTTCCCTCTGGTGGGGAAGCAAGGGTGGAGACCCTGGAGCGGAGTCCGGGCTCCGGTCCGGTCTCTGTCCAGCTGGCTGTCCTGTGACTGCAGGATATGGTGGAAGCACGTCCTCCTCTGATCTTCCTCTTATGGTGGCCCAGTACAGGGCGGAGCCAGGAGGACGTACTAAAGTCAAAGTCTCGACTCGTCTTAGATCCAGAAGTGTTGCTGAAGCTCCTCTTACAAGGAGCCCAGATTTGTGCCACATCTTCAGGATGTGAGCCTTATCTGAGCCAGACTTGGATTTCCAATGAAGCACAACGGGACAAACGGAGGAGCGGAAACCGTCGTCCTCTGAAGCTTCAGGTTGGGTTAAAGGGTGAATCTGTAGTTAGTTTGGTGTCTCTCTCTCTGATCTTCAGATTGATGAACGCCCTGAAGGAGCTGTCAACCCACCTGCCAACAAGCACCCCATCTTCTTCTTTGGGACACATGAAACGTAGGTTTGTCTTGCGATAACCTCGTCACCCTTCTGCACTTAGGACAGGTGACGATACTTAATCAGTCTGTGGGCTTTTTGACCCGATATTGGATACGTAGAGTCAGGAATCATTTCTGGGTGGATGGAAAGCATTTGCTCCTTACAGCAGCAGCGAACTCAAATCAAATCAAATCAATCTTTATTTATATAGCGTCTTTTACAATCACAATTGTCTCTAGACCCTCTCCAGAATCCCAGGGCCGGACCCCCAACAAGCAACAGTGGCAGGAAAAACTCCCCTTTAACAGGAAGAAACCTTGAGCAGGACCAGGCTCATGTAGGGGGACCCTCCTGCTGATGGCCGGCTGGGAACTGTTACGGTTCAGTTATAAACTAGGACGATACCCAGAATTTTCCATTTTCCACATTTGTCACAGGATCAGCAACAGACTGAGTTTAGGCTGCAGCACAAAGCGCTAAATGTCTCCCTCCCCTTACAGAGCATTCTTGGGCCCAAAGGATCTTCTGCCCTACCAAGAACACAAGGACACATTTGGAAAGTCTAACAACAGGAAAGGGTTTAATGAAGGCCTGTGGGAAATCCAGAATGACCCTGCAGTCAAATTCACATGCTACCTGGTAATTCTTGTGGTCTGGTGTTCTGATGTTCCAGTGTTCTGATGTTCTGCATTCTGGTGGTCTGGTGTTCTGCTGTTCAAGTGTTCTGATGGCATCAGCGTAGCCCCAGGTCATCAGGCGGTTGGAGACATGGCCCTGCTAGCAGTGCTGGATCAGCTTCATGCCTTCAGTGCTCTTAAGAGCAGTTAAATCTGGGGACACATGAGGACTCATGAACAAATACATCACGATAGGCCAGGCCATACACTCATGATAACACAGGAGGAACCTACAGGAGGGTAGGGGGAAGCTACGAGAGGGTTGGAGGAACCTACGGGAGGGTAGGGGGAACCAACAGGAGGGTTGGAGGAACCTACGGGAAGGTAGGGGGAACATACGGGAGGAGGGAAGGGAGGGGGCACATACGGGAGGGTAGGGGGAACCTACAGGATGGTTTGAGGAACCTACGGGAGGGTAGGGGGAACCTACAGGATGGTTTGAGGAACCTACGGGAGGGTAGGGGGAACCTACAGGATGGTTTGAGGAACCTACGGGAGGGTAGGGGGAACCTACAGGATGGTTTGAGGAACCTACCGGAAGGTAGGGGGAACAGGAGGGTTGGAGGAACCTACGGGAGGGTTGGAGGAACCTACGGGAAGGTAGGGGGAGCCTAAGGGAGGGTTGACTGCAGGGTCATTCTGGATTTCCCACAGGCCTTCATTAAAGCATTTCCTCTTGTTAGACTTTCCAAATGTGTCCTTGTGTTCTTGGTAGGGCAGAAGATCCTTTGGGCCCAAGAATGCTCTGTAAGGGGAGGGAGACATTTAGCGCTTTGTGCTGGAGCCTAAACTCAGTCTGTTTAGCTGTTGAGGTCATGGCGTTTGGTCCTGAACCTCTCAGGGATAGATTAGATCACATGATCACTCTAGATCAGGGGTCACCAACCTTTTTGAAACCAAGAGCTACGTCATGGGTACCGAGTTGTGTGAAGGGCTACCAGCTTGAAACACTCCTCAAAAATAACAAATTGTGTGTGTGTGTGTATATAAATTAAAAAGAAATCTCTTCCTCGTCCTCCTGGGCGGTGCCCTCTTCCTTCAGACTCAGGTCCTCTTAAAGGAGGTTAGTGGATCTCATGATTCAATAATTTTATCTATTTTAGATGCTGCACTGAAGGATATATCACCATTAGCTACACGATCTGTGGAATCTTTTTGCCACTCTGAAAAGCGACTCACTGGCTTTGAACTTGAGAGACTCTTTACACCTGACGTCAGCCCTTCAGGGAGCAACAGGAGACAAAAAGAAGGTCTAACCTTGGCCTACTGGGCAGACTATCTCCTTGACTGTGAAGGTTTGTTTTGTTTTTTTATAACTACTTGGAAAAGCACATTACCATGTATATCTACCTGAACATTTTTTCTTTGCAGAAGGCGAGGCTGCTGTGTCTGTGGAAGACGTTTTGATCTTTGCCACAGGGCTGACATCACTTCCTCCTTCTGGGTTGGAACCATTGCCACAAATAGAGTTCCTGGATGACTCTCCATTCCCAATGGCAAATACATGTTCAAACTTGTTGAAATTACCACTCCTGGATTCCTACAGTGTGTTTAAGGCACAAATGGACTTTGAAATTCAAAATAGTCCAGGATTTGGCTGTTTATGAGCCATATTGACTGACCCCTGGAGCTTGGACTCTAAAAATGTTTATTGTTCTGCCGTTGTCATTGGTGCACCTAAAGGTGCAGTTGCAAGTGTTTTTCCTTGATGTTAAAGTTTGAGGCTGTTTTGTTTTTTGTATTTTTGGAGGGGGGGGCAGTTTTAGATCCATCATTCTGAAACTGTTCTGTTCATGAAACACTAGTAGTTCAGGATTGTATCTATTAAAAAAAGGAAATCCATGCTCATTACTACGCATTATGTTTATTCATATTTCCCACTTTAAAATAATGATGCTGCGGGTGACAAATTAAGACACTTTGTGTACAAGTTACACCTTTCTAATAAATGTCTTTTCAACTCATAGCTGAGTAATTTATTTTAGTTTCAGATACAGCTCAGTTGCAGACTGCCAGTACTCTGCCTTCTGTAACTGATTGCTCTGCATGGCCAAGTCCAGGTACTCCTGCATGTTTGCATCCCCACATGGAGCTCTTGTCAGGGGAGCCTCAGGAAAAGCATCCAGTTGAGTCTGTTCAATTTGAAATCCACAGTCTCTGGAGTCAACCTATGTTACACAGAAGATATTATTACATTTATTTGAAAAACAAAATAAATGCAGACAATCTACCATCAAATATTACCGGTGTGGTAAGTAGTAGAGCTCATTGGGCACTCCTCCTGGACATGATGCTGTTTTGGAGGGCCAGATCCTGTGACTGTTCCACAATCCAACACACTCATCCAAGTCCTTCTGAATGACATCACCAAAGCAGTATCTCAGTAGACGCTGATGCTCATGACTCCCGTTGAAGTATCCGGCGTCTCTAAGGTCTGCAAATAGCTCCATCCAGAACTGACTCCAATGGAAATTGGCAAAATAAATGATAATTTTAAACATATACATATGTATAAGTGAATGAATGAAGTAAAAGGTAAATGATGTTGATGAAGGCCATTTACCTCCCCTTTCTGAATATGGACCACCAGGACTCAATCCTCTGGTTATTTGTGGATGAGCCATACATGTGGCTGGACGTTAGTTTTCAAATGATATTCTCATTTATTGTCATCTTAATCTTACAGGTTGCTGTATAGACACTTTAACATTGACAGTTGTGCAACTACAAGTCTCAAGGCTGTGTGTTTGCATGCTGAATCTGAGCATTCGCAGTAGAAGGACCTTGGTCAGGGAGGAGACTGATAACCTGAGGGTCACTTTAACAGAACTACAGCATTGTGGGGGGCGGACAGAACCTTCCAGAAGGACAACCATTTCTGCCGCTCTCCCTCAATCAGGCTTGTATGTTAGAGTAGCCAGACAGAAGCCACACCTGAGGAAAAGGCATGAGAAACCAAATTATCTGGTTTCATGAAACCAAAATTGAACTCTTTGGCCTTAAGGTAAAAAGTGTAAAAGGAGTGTAATGTAGTGGAGAGTGGTGGTGGTGGTGGGGCTTAAAAGGCTTTGATGAATGCCAATGCTTCAACTTGCTTTGAAATGCTAAACCTTTGTTGCTTTGATTCGTCCAAATAAAGTCATTTAATAAAACTGCAATAGTACAGTTATTATTTTAGAGTAGACAAATTATTGTTTCCAAAAATTACCAACCATTAACAAAATGAGCAAAACGCCACAAGTCAGCGAATTTGTCCTGAGCAATATTCACCCGCTCGTTCAGTCATTCCTGGAAAGAACAACCGTAGAACAGTGGGAGTCCTTTGTTCTTGGTCGTCCTGACGATGCCACAACAATTCTAGTGGCAGAGTTGATTCTAGAAATCATTGCAAATCTGTCCAACTCTGTTGTAACAACTTTGAAGTCTCACACACGCACGTCTGAGGAGCGTGTCCTGACTAAGCTGGAAGAGACTCTTCCTCAGGTATTGTCAGAAGCTTTGGGAATTCAAGATGAAGTAGACAGTGATGGATTACAGACGTTGACGGACACAATTCAAAAGGAGGTCAGAGCAAACTTGAACTCGTCACGTGCCAGCAGTGAAAAAGGTACCCCCAACCAGCGAATCACCCCGACCTCCAGAATCAATGTCATGATTGTCCAATTAGTGGAGCTTTTCAAAAAGTTTTCAGACAAGATCAGGACTTTTATCGGCCCTCGTCCACATAAAACGACTGTTGACCGTATCCCAAGTTCACGAGAGGGCTTCCTTCTCAAGGACAATATATCACCCATGGCAGAGGGGATCAGGAATGAAATGGACTATGAGTTTCAGGACGTCTTTAGACCTCTGATGGTAGATCTTCCTGGAGATGAATGTAAGGAGTTACAACATGAAATTTCGGATGAAATTGGGATCGTGGCCGAAGAATTAAGCATCTTTTCTGACAAGAGCCCAGAAACATTAGCTGTGAAACCTGCTGGGAAAAAAATCAAAGCGTTTTTTGCCAAGTGTTTTGCCAAAGTTTGCCTCATGCGGATATTTGCAAAGTTGAAGAGAAAACATCCCGTTCTGCAGGCTGAAGCCAAGAGTGAGTCAGTAGAGACCATACTGGAGAAACTTTCAACCCAGTTTCTGGATCAGGAAGATGACAAGGCTGAACGTGAGGATGCCTTAGTCCAGGTGTTCACAGACTTGTCTGGGAATAAGGTCTTGGATTTCAACCAAGAACTGAGTAATGAAATTTACCGCCACTCGGTACCAGAAGCTGCTCTTCCCTCAGTTGAGAGGGAAGTTCAGAGTGAAGTCCAGGCAGACATTAGGAGCAAATCATGGGTCTTTGTGGCTTTAATGAACTGGTATGTGAAGACTCGGGTAAACTGGGTCATTGACAGGGTGATGGTGCCTTTTGGGGGCAAATCTGAGGTTAATTTGGTCCCAGAACAAGTCACATATGATGAAGGACAGCGAGCTAAAAATAAATCGTATGTGATGTATATCATTGAGAAGGTAGTTAACGCGGTACGCCTGGACGCAAGGATGCTGCCACTGACGCTACATGAGTTCGTCAACAACCTGTCAGAAATCGTGTGGGAAAAAGTCAAAGATGAGCAGTTTTACACAGACTCTGACGTCTTTAACAATCTGGAGAAGAACATTAAGAAGCTGCTGTACAAAGTGTTGGGCTGCCCCGAAAAGGTGATGTTTTTAATCATGTGTGGAGATCCAGTGGTTGTTGAACAAATCATGTTGATCATCAACAAACACTTGTTAACGCCAAGGAAGAGAAAATGTGTGATTGTCAGGTTCTTCCACTCACTGGGCAGGGCCCTGACATTTTCAAGGTCCTCTTGATTTAAGTTTCATCAAAGACCTCAAAACAACAGACTGTAATGAAATGAATTACAAAATGCTTTGGAAAATAAATGAATCAGCTCTGGTGTATTCTTCACTGTGTTAGTGGATGTGTCAGACATAATAAGTGCACAACGTTACTCAAATTACAAGGAATAATTTCTATATGTGTGTATTTGTAGTTCTACTAATCACAGGTTAAACCACAAGTTGGAGCCATTAGAAGATATTGAAAACTGCTCCATGGAAATTTCTAGACTTCAGTGTAGTTATATTCAGAATAGTTCCATTTTGCGTAAATCCAAGAGCCGTATACTCAATAAGATGGAGGTGAAAATCGCTTCTACGACTGCCATTTTCTCATGGTCTTTGCTCTCATCACATTTAACGGGATAAATAGGGAGCTTTTTTAGCATTCAGCATTGAGATGTGAAAGAGCTCACAGTCATGAGCCTGGTCCTGCTCAAGGTTTCTTCCTGTTAAAGGGGAGTTTTTCCTTGACACTGTTACTTGTCTGGGGTTAGGCCCTGGGATTCTGGAAAGCGCCTTGAAACAATTTTGATTGTATAAGACGCTATATAAATCAAGATTGATTTGATTTGATTTATGATTCATCTTTATGTCCATTCTATAGAATATATTGGCCAACTTGTACATTTTGTCATAATGAGGATTTAATGTAGTTTGTGAGCTTCCCAAAATGTTATTTTCTAAAATTGTCTCGTGTCCTCAATACTTGGTATCAGTTATTAGAATACTGAAGTGCTGCTCAGCAACTTGCACATTGTAGCACTTTAGGCATAGTTATAGCTTTAGTTTTCAAATTATATTCTCATTTATTGTCATCTTAATCTTACAGGTTGCTGTATAGACACTTTAACATTGACAGTTGTGCAACTACAAGTCTCAAGGCTGTGTGTTTGCATGCTGAATCTGAGCATTCGCAGTAGAAGGACCTTGGTCAGGGAGGAGACTGATAACCTGAGGGTCACTTTAACAGAACTACAGCATTGTGGGGGGCGGACAGAACCTTCCAGAAGGACAACCATTTCTGCCGCTCTCCCTCAATCAGGCTTGTATGTTAGAGTAGCCAGACAGAAGCCACACCTGAGGAAAAGGCATGAGAAACCAAATTATCTGGTTTCATGCAACCAAAATTGAACTCTTTGGCCTTAAGGTAAAAAGTGTAAAAGGAGTGTAATGTAGTGGAGAGTGGTGGTGGTGGTGGGGCTTAAAAGGCTTTGATGAATGCCAATGCTTCAACTTGCTTTGAAATGCTAAACCTTTGTTGCTTTGATTCGCCCAAATAAAGTCATTTAATAAAACTGCAATAGTACAGTTATTATTTTAGAGTAGACAAATTATTGTTTCCAAAAATTACCAACCATTAACAAAATGAGCAAAACGCCACAAGTCAGCGAATTTGTCCTGAGCAATATTCACCCGCTCGTTCAGTCATTCCTGGAAAGAACAACCGTAGAACAGTGGGAGTCCTTTGTTCTTGGTCGTCCTGACGATGCCACAACAATTCTAGTGGCAGAGTTGATTCTAGAAATCATTGCAAATCTGTCCAACTCTGTTGTAACAACTTTGAAGTCTCACACACGCACGTCTGAGGAGCGTGTCCTGACTAAGCTGGAAGAGACTCTTCCTCAGGTATTGTCAGAAGCTTTGGGAATTCAAGATGAAGTAGACAGTGATGGATTACAGACGTTGACGGACACAATTCAAAAGGAGGTCAGAGCAAACTTGAACTCGTCACGTGCCAGCAGTGAAAAAGGTACCCCCAACCAGCGAATCACCCCGACCTCCAGAATCAATGTCATGATTGTCCAATTAGTGGAGCTTTTCAAAAAGTTTTCAGACAAGATCAGGACTTTTATCGGCCCTCGTCCACATAAAACGAATGTTGACCGTATCCCAAGTTCACGAGAGGGCTTCCTTCTCAAGGACAATATATCACCCATGGCAGAGGGGATCAGGAATGAAATGGACTATGCGTTTCAGGACGTCTTTAGACCTCTGATGGTAGATCTTCCTGGAGATGAATGTAAGGAGTTACAACATGAAATTTCGGATGAAATTGGGATCGTGGCCGAAGAATTAAGCATCTTTTCTGACAAGAGCCCAGAAACATTAGCTGTGAAACCTGCTGGGAAAAAAATCAAAGCGTTTTTTGCCAAGTGTTTTGCCAAAGTTTGCCTCATGCGGATATTTGCAAAGTTGAAGAGAAAACATCCCGTTCTGCAGGCTGAAGCCAAGAGTGAGTCAGTAGAGACCATACTGGAGAAACTTTCAACCCAGTTTCTGGATCAGGAAGATGACAAGGCTGAACGTGAGGATGCCTTAGTCCAGGTGTTCACAGACTTGTCTGGGAATAAGGTCTTGGATTTCAACCAAGAACTGAGTAATGAAATTTACCGCCACTCGGTACCAGAAGCTGCTCCTCCCTCAGTTGAGAGGGAAGTTCAGAGTGAAGTCCAGGCAGACATTAGGAGCAAATCATGGGTCTTTGTGGCTTTAATGAACTGGTATGTGAAGACTCGGGTAAACTGGGTCATTGACAGGGTGATGGTGCCTTTTGGGGGCAAATCTGAGGTTAATTTGGTCCCAGAACAAGTCACATATGATGAAGGACAGCGAGCTAAAAATAAATCGTATGTGATGTATATCATTGAGAAGGTAGTTAACGCGGTACGCCTGGACGCAAGGATGCTGCCACTGACGCTACATGAGTTAGTCAACAACCTGTCAGAAATCGTGTGGGAAAAAGTCAAAGATGAGCAGTTTTACACAGACTCTGACGTCTTTAACAATCTGGAGAAGAACATTAAGAAGCTGCTGTACAAAGTGTTGGGCTGCCCCGAAAAGGTGATGTTTTTAATCATGTGTGGAGATCCAGTGGTTGTTGAACAAATCATGTTGATCATCAACAAACACTTGTTAACGCCAAGGAAGAGAAAATGTGTGATTGTCAGGTTCTTCCACTCACTGGGCAGGGCCCTGACATTTTCAAGGTCCTCTTGATTTAAGTTTCATGAAAGACCTCAAAACAACAGACTGTAATGAAATAAATTACAAAATGCTTTGGAAAATAAATGAATCAGCTCTGGTGTATTCTTCACTGTGTTAGTGGATGTGTCAGACATAATAAGTGCACAACGTTACTCAAATTACAAGGAATAATTTCTATATGTGTGTATTTGTAGTTCTACTAATCACAGGTTAAACCACAAGTTGGAGCCATTAGAAGATATTGAAAACTGCTCCATGGAAATTTCTAGACTTGAGTGTAGTTATATTCAGAATAGTTCCATTTTGCGTAAATCCAAGAGCCGTATACTCAATAAGATGGAGGTGAAAATCGCTTCTACGACTGCCATTTTCTCATGGTCTTTGCTCTCATCACATTTAACGGGATAAATATGGAGCTTTTTTAGCATTCAGCATTGAGATGTGAAAGAGCTCACAGTCATGAGCCTGGTCCTGCTCAAGGTTTCTTCCTGTTAAAGGGGAGTTTTTCCTTGACACTGTTACGTGTCTGGGGTTAGGCCCTGGGATTCTGGAAAGCGCCTGGAAACAATTTTGATTGTATAAGACGCTATATAAATAAAGATTGATTTGATTTGATTTATGATTCATCTTTATGTCCATTCTATAGAATATATTGGCCAACTTGTACATTTTGTCATAATGAGGATTTAATGTAGTTTGTGAGCTTCCCAAAATGTTATTTTCTAAAATTGTCTCGTGTCCTCAATACTTGGTATCAGTTATTAGAATACTGAAGTGCTGCTCAGCAACTTGCACATTGTAGCACTTTAGGCATAGTTATAGCTGTAGTTTTCAAATTATATTCTCATTTATTGTCATCTTAATCTTACAGGTAGCTGTATAGACACTTTAACATTGACAGTTGTGCAACTACAAGTCTCAAGGCTGTGTGTTTGCATAGTCACATGGGTGGTGTTTTAAATGGTTTCTTTTAATACTCTTTTAGATATCAGTCCCTGGGTAAACGTCTGCATTTCTGTCTGTTCTACTGTTGTACAACTGAAATGGTCAGAAAGACGATTGGGTGATTTGAAAATACGCATTGTTGAGGTGGTTTTCCATTACACCATGTTACAATCTCAGCATGGGCGCTGGTATTCATAGAAAGGCAGTCTGAATGTCGTCACCTGTGCAAGAACAACATGGATGAGACAAAAAAGACAAAAGACATAAATACCGTTTTTTCCGGACTATAAGTCGCACTTTTTTCATAGTTTGTCAGGGGGTGCGACTTCTACTCTAGAGCGACTTATATGTGAAATAAACACATTATTAAATAATTTCACATGCTCGTTATTTTCACAATGACAACCACAAGAGGGCGCTCTAGGCGTGTGTACCTGAGGAACGAGTTCCTTTTGCGACGCAGAAGAAGAAGCGGTGCTTCGTCTGTGGAGTTAGACTTGATTGTTTGGTAAACTTGCTCGGATGTTCTTTATGCTATAGTTATCTGAATAACCGTTAACAAAACAGACACGTACTCAGTTCATTGTGGGTCATATAGCTGAATGTATTACATTAGCATACCGTAACCCTGTTGCTAATCCATTATTATTTTAAATGGCCAAGATGAAATGTATGTTCCTGGTCTCAGATTTTAATCAAATAGATAAAAATGCCAAATGCCAAAATGCGACTTATAGTCCAGTGCAACTAATATATCTATTTTTTTTTCTTTCTTATGCATTTTTTGGCTGGTGCAACTTAACTCCGGAGCGACACATAGTTGAGAAAACACGGTAGAAAAAAAGACCCAAATAGGTCCATAAATAGATATATAAATAGATAAAAAATAAACACAAATAGGTCCATAACTAGATACATAAAGATAGAGCACATTTTGTTTGAAAGAAATAGAGGTAATAAAATGCCATGACCATTAGCTAACGTGGCAATCCCCTCCACTGACATACAGCTAATCTCCATCTCTAAATAAATAGATAGATAAAAAGACCCATAAACAGATAAATAGCTCCATAAATAGATTGATAAAAAAAGATACATAATTTTGATTTAACATCTCAAGAACACTAGAAAACATAATTCTTTTTGAAACTGTAGTTATTTACTGTTTAGAGAATGTGGAGTTCCCCTCTATTGATGTACAGCTAATCTCAACCCTAGTCTTCATGCAGATTAATCAGAATCAGAATCAGAGTACTTTATTGATCCCTTTAGGGGGTGTCCATTAGGGAAATTAGCATCTCCAAAAAAACATACAGCACTGTACAAAATTACCCACCACCATTACACACCATAAAAACCTATTAAAGATAATAAAAATAGAGTAAAATAAGAAATAAAATAGAATAAATTAAAAATAGAATATAAATATAAAACTATAGCAAATAAATGAACTGAATGAATAAATGAACTGAATGAATGAATGAACTGAATGAATGGATGTCCCAGTATTATGTTATTGCAGTGTTGTTCCAGTCCTTCTGTTGGCCCTCCTCCCCCCCAGTGAGGAGTTGAACAGTCTGATGGCTCGGGGGATGAACGAGTTCCCCAGTCTGTTTGTTCTGTACTTGTACTGCCAACCTGTACTTATTAACAGTTATTCAGATAACTATAGCATAAAGAACATCCGAGCAAGTTTACCAAACAATCAAGTCTAACTCCATAGACGAAGCACCGCTTCTTCTTCTGCGTCGCTAAAGGAACTCGTTCCTCAGGTACACACGCCTAGAGCGCCCTCTGGTGGTTGTCAGTGTGAAAATAATGAACTTGTGAAATTCTGGAATAATAAGTCGCTCCAGAGTACAAGTCACACCCCCTGACAAACTATGAAAAAAAGTGCGACTTATAGTCTGGAAAATACGGTAAATACTTCTGTGTGCTCTGTGCATGAAGTTCTGCTGAAGAACCGAGCTCACCAGCCAGGCCATGTAGGAAGCGTGGGTCTGGATGTTGTGCACGTCATCTTCAGGGATTCCCGGGAAGCTTTTCAAGGAGGCGCCGCCGACCTCCCGTAGCGCCATGGCAAAAGGAACCATCCACCTCACGCACTCCTCCAGCTCCGCCCGCTTCAGCGCTGCAGACAGACGAGAGCGGACGGGTCAGACAGGAAACGGCGCCGCCCTTCAGCGCACCGCGTTACCATTCCTACCAGAGACGGCTTCCACCAGCTCCAGGGACGAGAAGTGGAACAAGGCCGAAGCCGCGAGGACGCCGTTGGAAAACTCCAGGCAGCGCACGTCCAGCAGGCACAAGTCCAGCAGCTGGCGAGAGACAGGAGACGGCTCAAACCTAACGCGCGCTAACACCTCTGCAGCACCTGCAGGCCCAGATTCTTGGCTTCCTCCAGTATGTTCGCCAAGCTTTGCTAACAAGAAGCAGTTCTGGGTGTGGACCTTCAGCGCTCAGACCCAGGTCACCTCAATCAGAGGGACCAGAGGGTCCTCACGCTTGGTCAAAGGCTGAACGCCATCCAGGAGGCAGAGGGAACAATTTAGCCAAACATGCGTCACTGAAAGAGAGGGCACCTGTGCGATCTGCGTGAAGGTCTCCTGGGGGTATCTGGGCAGAAGCAGCTCGTCCGTCTCCTTCAGATAGGCCACCTGCATGTAAACGTTGAGCCAGGAGACGGGAGTCTGAGGACTCAGGCTCCATTTCAGCTCCTGCAACAGCAGAAGGGACCGTGAGTGTGTGGAATGGTTCTGCTCCATTCAGAGGTTCTAACGTGAACCAATCAAAGGATGAGGCTTTTGGATAAGGAGCTCTGTAGGGAAGCAACAAATATCCAGTTCCTGGAGGAGCGTCTCTACGCACCATCATGATGATGATCTCCATGCTGAGGATTTCATCCTCTGTACAAGCTTCATCTGTAACGTAGGCAAACTGGTGGACCTTTGGTGGATACATCTCCTAAAGGAGGTGAACAGAACCATGAAGAACCGCCCGCACCAGACTCGGAGGCAGAGCCCTCAAAGGGGGCCCGGCAGCATCAGAGCTCCTTACCTCCACTTTGGCAGCGATGAAGAGGCAGGTGATGCCGATGAGCTGCAACGTTGACTTGAAGACGTTCCTCTGGGTGGCCATGAAGCGATCAAAGTAGTCCTGGGCCAGGTGGTAGGTCTCCCTGTGCAGCTTGTACACTTCGCTCAACTACCAAGGCAGCACAACAACCCTCTCAGCTACCAGCTAGCTTCAGCCTGAGCCCCTCCCAACCACCTTCTGGGTCCAGACTTTCACATATTGAACACATTTGTCTCCTCAAACACATGTCTGGAGATCATGAGCCGGACCACAGACCTCCATCAGCCAGTCCAGGAGGATCGCCCTCATCTTGGGCTGCAGATGAGGGTGTTTCTCCATCATGTGGACATCTCTGGTGTAGGCCTTATCTTTCTCCAACATGTTGCTCCACACCACATCTTTGCTGGCCCAACTGGTCAGAGACGCACAAGAGAACAACGGTGACATCCTGAATAAGGTGAAGGCCTTAAAAACACAGAAGGTGGAGAACAAAAACCAGACGGCAACACCAGTCGGACCCAGACGTGTTTGGGCAGGACGGATCCTACACGACTCAACCGATTTTCATGTCTAAGAGGACATAATAAGGACAATAAAGAAAAACACAGGTGCTCCCGGGGGGGTTGGACCTGGTGTCCTGATGACAGGATCACCTCCATCAGGATCTCCCCCCCCCCCCAGCATAGTTCTCCACTTTTACCTGACAACGTTTAGCCTGTTTATCTTTACATTTGAAGACGCAGCCGTTAGCAGCAGCGCTGGGACGACGGACGTGTTGGAACAGAAACGACCATTTCAGGGAGAAATGGTGGCAACAACAACAACAACAATAATAATAATAATAATAATGATCATTTCTGGGGTCGTCACCACACAACACATGGATGGCAGACACACCTGTGGTGCTATGGAAGGAGCGCTGCTGTTGTCACATTGGTCCTTCAGGTTGTTATTTACGCTTCGCTTCTCATGAAGTATTTTGGTAACGTTCAATCTTCGACCTGGGGGTTCCCAGAGGTACCATACAAATAAAAACACGCATATGAAGAGAATAGACACTCCAACTCTCTCTGTCGCCACCTGGGAGTCATTTAAACTTATTGGGTTTCAACTGAGTTGGAGACCTTGTATAACTATTCTGATTATCAGGAATACTATGATTACAGCTAGCACCGAGGCTAGCATACTACAGCCCCAGCCAATTCTCTGGATTTTCCTGTATTGGCTTCTGTCTATATTTACCTGCTGCCGTCCTCGTAGAGTTTGTGAAACCAGTACACTGTTCCTGAACAGCAATAGATCATAACCTGTTGAAATAGCCCCCCTAAGTGAGTTGGAGGTTCTGAAACCTTCACTGACTTTTGGGTCTACCCAGACTCTATTCGTCTAAGTCCACCCTATCATCAGACTTTGCATCACCTTCCCGGTCAGAGTTTTCAACAGAAATGACCTTCTTGCAATGAGTGAGGTGTACCCAGGTTGATCTTTCAGCTATTTTAGCAGCAGTAGGTGTAGACAAAAGAACTTGGTCAGGTCCTTCCCACTCAGGTGAATACCAGTGTTTCTTTTTTACGCTCCTCACTAGGACCCAGTCGCCTGGCTCCACCGTTCTGTTGGGAGACAGAGGGCGTCTCAGTTTCATGACCTTGCTGTTGTTTTTCTAACATTCTTCTCATGTAATCAGCTAGATTAGACTCATCATTTGTCTCCCAGTAGTTTGTGAACTGAGGAAGCCTGTACGGTCTTCCAAATAAGACCTCATAAGGAGTTAGGCCTGCGGTGCTTGTAATGTTTATATAGAGCTTAGCCAAATCAACACATTGTCCACGGTCTCCCCGTCTCTTCCATGCATTTCTTCAGTCTGTTTTTAATAGTGCCATTAGTTCTTTCATCTAATCCTGCGCTCTGAGGATGATAGGAGCAATGGTGTTTCAAATCAATATGAAACATAACACTGATCTTTTTAACAACTTGATTTACAAAATGAGTACCATTATCACAGTAAATTTTTTCTGGGATACCATATCTGGGTATGATATCTTTGCAGAGTGCTTTAGCAACTGTTAGCGCATCTGGGTTTTTTGTTGGAAATAGTTCTATCCATTTTGAAAATGCATCTATTATGACTAGACAGTATTTTTTCCTTTCACTTTTATTTAATTCTATGAAGTCCATATGTATAGTTTGGAATGGATATTGGGGAGCAGGAAATTTTCCTCTCCTTGGTCTCAGATTTCCTTGTGAATTGTGTCTTGCACATGTCAGACATGTTCTACAATTTTTTTTTTGAATAAGAATTACCGTATTGGCCCGAATATAAGACGACCCCCTCTTTTTCAAGACTCAAGTTTGAAAAACTGAATTTTTTTAAATACAGAAAATAATTACAGTACACCTGAAACAAATGATTATAACAATATAACAATTTTTCTCCCGCTAGGAGCGGCCGACTACAGACGGGGCTCCCGCTGTGAGCCCACTACAGACGGGGCTCCCGCTATGAGCGGCCCACTACAGACGGGGCTCCGCTATGAGCGGCCCACTACAGACGGGGCTCCCCCTGTGAGCGGCCCACTACAGACGGGGCTCCCGCTGTGAGCGGCCCACTACAGACGGGGCTCCCGCTGTGAGCGGCCGACTACAGACGGGGCTCCCGCTGTGAGCGGCCCACCACAGACGGGGCTCCCGCTGTGAGCGGCCCACTACAGACGGGGCTCCCGCTAGGAGCGGCCCACCACAGACGGGGCTCCCGCTGTGAGCGGCCCACTACAGACGGGGCTCCCGCTAGGAGCGGCCCACTACAGACGGGGCTCCCGCTGTGAGCGGCCCACTACAGACGGGGCTCCCGCTGTGAGCAACCGACTACAGACGGGGCTCCCGCTGTGAGCGGCCCACTACAGACGGGGCTCCCGCTGTGAGCGGCCGACTACAGACGGGGCTCCCGCTGTGAGCGGCCCACCACAGACGGGGCTCCCGCTGTGAGCGGCCCACTACAGACGGGGCTCCCGCTAGGAGCGGCCCACCACAGACGGGGCTCCCGCTGTGAGCGGCCCACTACAGACGGGGCTCCCGCTGTGAGCGGCCCACTACAGACGGGGCTCCCGCTGTGAGCGGCCCACTACAGACGGGGCTCCCGCTGTGAGCAACCGACTACAGACGGGGCTCCCGCTGTGAGCGGCCCACTACAGACGGGGCTCCCGCTAGGAGCGGCCCACTACAGACGGGGCTCCCGCTGTGAGCGGCCCACTACAGACGGGGCTCCCGCTGTGAGCAACCGACTACAGACGGGGCTCCCGCTGTGAGCGGCCCACGACAGACGGGGCTCCCGCTGTGAGCCGCCCACTACAGACGGGGCTCCCGCTGTGAGCGGCCCACTACAGACGGGGCTCCCGCTGTGAGCGGCCCACTACAGACGGGCATGCATGTAAGCTATGGTAGCGCTATGTTTTACCATGCCCGCGCCCTATAATCCGGAGCGCCTGATGTATGTGTTAAATACAGAAACAGCACCGTAACTGAGGCTGCACCTTTTAATACGGTGCGCCCTTTGGTCGCAAACATACGGGATATAGAACATAGGGCACGTTTGTGCGTGATATCACTCCGCGTCTGTGCAACGACCACAACCTCCTATCTTTAGTATTGCTGCGCCAACTGGTGGTCTTTTGGGTTGAGGATAACGGTGATCTATATGTAGCTATATGTAGCTATAGCGTCATTGGCCTCCACTCCAGCCACTCCTGGTAGTTCCTCAAAAACACTGAGTTTCTAGTGGATGCACAATCTGTGGAAGCCAACATAGAAACTACTGAAGAGCCAAAGTTCTTGCAACAAAAATATAGTCCCCAATTAGCTTGTTTTGTTATCACACGACCCCGTCCCCATTATCTTAAGAGAATATAAGAGAATGAGTGGAGACAGAAGAGAGAATGAGACGTTTTTGGTGCGTGTCGCTCTTGATTTAGTGTTTATTTTTGCAGTAAACTTAAAGGAGGCCTTTTCACTTCATGTTTGATTAAATTTAAGCTGATATTCCATTCTTGACATCTTTAAATTTACAGTATTCATGGGGGTTTTATTTGGTCAATTTGCTTCTTTTTATTTCCTATTTCCCACATTTATTCATAGTTTTTATTAGATTGCCATAAATCCTATAACATTTACCAGACTGACTAAAGTCAAATGACCTGCGGTTCCCACCGATAGCCGTCATTCTGATGGGTTTTTGCTGGCTGCAGCTGAAATATTCCAATGCTCCATGTCACAGAGACAGTAAATACTAAACCCTAAAGATTCTGAAGGCATGATGTAAAATAGTAACGTATAATACAGACATTTGAAGAGACAATTAAGAGAATGTTTCCATGCTTCTAAGAGTGGCCGAGGAGCCATTTAGAACTTTATAAAGAAGCATTGTGTGATACCAGGAACTAATTTAACTTCAAGGCGAAGCTGCTTCTGCTTTGTCGACCATCGACTGATCTCCTGAAAGTCCACCAGCGCTTTTTAAAAACGGAATTTTTCATCTATGGAGGGAGTAGACAGCAGATGTTTCCACAGATGCTCTTCACCAGTGGTCAGTGAGTGATGCAGCAGATGAGCGGGAGTTGACTGGCTTCTACCAGCTACTGTCTCAATGTCTCCAGCCCATAGTCTGGATTCTCTACGAGAGCAGACAGCAGCTTCACTCCTGAATACTGCAGCTGGTTCCCACTCAGGTCCAGTTCTCTGAGATGGGAGGGATTGGACCTCAGCGCCGAGGCCAGAGAGCCACAGCTGATCTCTGATAACCTGCAGAGCTCTAATCTGAAAAATGCAGGATGAGGTTATACGGTGCAGGTCTGCATGTTATCTGCGTCAGTACTAAACCTACGTTAGTTCTTAGTTGGGTCAGACCTGAATTCACGATATTCCAAGGAATGTTTTTAATGTGGTGCATCACAGCAGTGTTGAGAACAGCCTCACTTCACCATCTTAGCAGCTGGTATATAGGTAGAAAAATGAAGACTGACCTGAGCCTCTCCAGTTTACAGTTTGGACTCTCCAGTCCAGAACAGAGCCGCTTCACTCCTGAATCCTGCAGCTTGTTGGAGCTCAGGTCCAGAACCCTCAGATGGGAGAGGTTGGACTTCAGAGCTGAGGCCACAGAATCACAGCTGGTCTCTGATAAGCTGCAGCGGCTTAATCTAAATAAAGAAGGGAAACTTTTATAAGGTTATAAGTGAAACCAGTATTCATCTGAAAGGTTAATCAAAGGCATGATCTGTAAATATTTAATTTAGTTACAGGTTAAAAAATGATAGTAATATGTAATTACCACAATACCACCCTCTCAGGTTTGCACTGTTCCAAAGGAGAATATATATTGTTCTGGCCCTCACTCTTCCCAGGTTCTCCCCACCTCTTTCCCTCCCATCTCATCATGGAGATCCATCTCACCTGTGGCTCATCTTTAAAGGCACAACCTGTCTTAGATGACTTCCTGTCTCCCTCACCATCTCCCTCCTCGTTGGCTGGTGTCTACCAGGCACCCTCACCTAGTTTTGTCTAATTTTGGTTACCATCTGTCGGCTTTTTCATTGTCCTTAAATCAATTTATCATGAATAAGTGGTCCCCGTGTGGCCCCCCCTCCTGAAGGAACTGGGCACAACACACACACTCAGAAAGTGTGAGGACCCTCGGATGGAATAATGGACATTTTTGAGAATGGTGTTTACCTCAGAGTTTCCAGTCGGCAGTTTGGAAAGTGGAGAAAACCACAGAGCAGCTTCACTCCTGAATCCTGCAGCTGGTTCCGACTCAGGTCCAGAACCCTCAGATGGGAGGGATTGGACCTCAGCGCCGAGGCCAGAGAGCCACAGCTGATCTCTGATAATCTGCAGTATTCTAATCTGAAAAATGCAGGATAAGGTTATACGGTGCAGGTCTGCATGTTATCTGCGTCAGTACTAAACCTACGTTAGTTCTTAGTTGGGTCAGACCTGAATTCACGATATTACAAGGAATTTTTTTAATGTGGTGCATCACAGCAGTGTTGAGAACAGCCTCACTTCACCATCTTAGCAGCTGGTATATAGGTAGAAAAATGAAGACTGACCCGAGCCACTCCAGTTTACAGTTTGGACTCTCCAGTCCAGAACAGAGCCACTTCACTCCTGAATCCTGCAACGTGTTGGAGCTCAGGTCCAGAACCCTCAGATGGGAGAGGTTGGACTTCAGAGCTGAGGTCACAGAATCACAGCTGGTCTCTGATAACCTGCAGTCCCATAGGCTAAAATAACAATTATTTTGAGAGAAGACAAATAAAAATCAACATGTACCAGAGCAAAACACAGCTTACAAGCAACAAACCTCTGGTCCTGCACCGGCTTATCTGCCGTATGTTCCTATTTTGGGTTCTTTCAGGGCGGTTGGACCAGATCTACAGCGTATGTAAAGTGTGTGTAGGTCAAAATACCTTCCAAGTTTGTGAAACCACATTTCTCAATAGCACTCAACTCTTGTCAGGAGGTGGGACAAAGCGACCCACTCCTGATAGCTTGTGGGCGATGCTGCAGCGACCCCGCAATCCCTACACTCTCTGGTGAAACCAAATCAAAGGTTTTAGACACTGCTGGATGCTGGAAGGGTGGCTATAGTCTGGACGCAGAGTTCCCCTGACTGCACATTTCTCCAACAATGATTGGCAGCTGGTGTCACTTGTTCTCCAGATGAGAGAAGGAAAGAGAGCCCCCCCACAGTGTGTTTGATTGCCCCACTGCAAGCTCAATGCTGCCAGAAAACATTGCAGGAGCATCAATTCCCCTCAGGGCATCAACAAGGACCTCAGGAAAAGGTGCAGCTGCCACCTACTAGAGACAAGCACACTGAGCTGAGATTCAAAGCCCTCTCCTCCCAAGAGAAGAGCTTGTTTGTTGGAGGCTCTTCTGGCCGATACCTGGTGCCACAGCTCCAGCTCAGCCCGTCTCTGGAGCTGAGGTGGAGCTTAGCAAGTTTCATGGTTCTCCACCACTTCCTCTGGCTGAGGACCTTCTCAGCTGGTGGTTTCTGCTCCACCTTCCAAGTTGAGCAGGTGATACTTCTGCATTCCTGCCACCAGTGTCTCTGCAGAAAGAGTCTTCTCTACTGTTTTATATTAGATTATAGAAAATTAGGATTTTTGGTTGATGTCTTAGATGTTGTTGACTAAGAGCAGGTTTTTCTTTAATAACATAGAAAGATTCGATGAGAAGAGCAAATGTATTATTTTATGAGCTACTTCCACTACTATTATATACACATACTTCCATATTGTCTTAGATTGCAAGCTGCATTTATTGCATCGTTCATAGAAAGTCATATTTGTGAGGAGAAAAACTCCAATAAGGTCATTTTCTTTAATGACCATTACAACAGAAGGAGGCGATGAACAAACAGATTTATCTAAAAATGTGTGAAAACGTATGGATGGAAACCTTTTTAAAATGGTTGCATTGTGTAGAATCGGTGCAGAATCAACTTGTGGACTTCTGATTTGGACTCCAATGGAAGTGAGGTGCAACAATTGTGGATGCTGAAAGCTTCAGATCTTCATGAAGGTTTCTGTGGTTGGACTGACCTGCTGCCCCTTTAAGAGGGAGGCAGGTTTGGGCTTCTGGCTGGAATGAAGCCACCTCAGATGAGAATGATTGCAGGCTTTCGGTACCAAGGTTTAACAGGGGGCTCACTTCACACTTGGGCTTTTCTCTTTTTTGGGATGGCTTTTCTCAGGAGAGAAGGGGCATGGCACACTGCAGCAGCTTTCTTTTTGGGGTTTCTAGTTTTCCTTCTGATCTTTAAAAGACAGGAAGAACCATTTTTGATTGGTCTGAATGTTTGGGCGGTTTTGTGGCCAGCCTAAAATAAAACAAGACAAATCTACAACTGATACTTCCTTTCTAGTCATTGATGATCATCCTCACATGGGACAGATTTCCACAACCAATTTAATACTGCAAATCTGTCCTGTGTGGTCTTTTTCTGAGAACTGTAACACTACGTTTATAACAAAGATCAAACATGTAAACATTTATTGTCTAACTAGTTACACCTGGGAAAGTACTGGATCATCTCTGACTGACCTGAGAGTCTCCAGCTGACAGAGAGGATCCTGGAGAGCACCACAGAGCAGCTTCACTCCTGGATCCTTCAGCTGGTTCCAACTCAGGTCCAGAACCCTCAGATGGGAGGGATTGGACCTCAGCGCCGAGGCCAGAGAGTCACAGCTGATCTCTGATAAACTGCAGCCACTCAGCCTGGAAAAGGAATAAATGGGGCAAATAAAAACACATTTCTAAATCTGAAAATGAAGAGAAAAGCAGAAAATGTAAAGAAACTTAGAAAAGAGCAACAGAGGCCTCCTGACCTGAGCGTCTCCAGTCTGCAGTTTGGATGCATCATTGCAGAAGACAGTAACTTTACTCCGGCATCTGTCAGGCTTTGGTTCCATCTTAACCTCAGCTCCCGTAGATGAGAAGGGTTTGACGTCATTGCTGAGGCCACAACTTCCCAATGACTCGTTGAAAGAACATCATCATACAGTCTGTTGTGTATGAAAGAAAAATAGTGAGTCAAACTTTGGGTTTTCTCATCAACTTATCTGAGAATCTACCTCAACACAAATGTAGCTCATTTCCTGGAAAAGCTAAATTCAACACCGTAGAGCAACAGTTTGAACGACCATCAGATCTGAAATGCAACTGAATTATTCTCAACATTTGTCTTATTTTAGAACAGCTCATAATTACTCAATATTTAAAATGATTGTAGCAAATGGTTTAAAGAAACGTGCATCTTTTTATCTGTCTATCGGCTCTTTGGATATTTTGCATTTCATCTAATTTGTACGATCGTGCGTCAAGTCTTAATTCAGCGATCCGATCGATGACATCAGAGTCTCTGGTTGCATCGATTGCCCTCAGCTTCTGTTATATCTGCCTGTTTCCCTTCAAATCATATTCACTGCACCTTTTGTTGCTAGTGATGAAGTTGCCACCTAACGGGTGTGGAAAGGGTCAAACAACTTTGTGGGTCACATAAAGGCTCCAAACGGAACCGCCACAAAGACCTAAAACACCCATTTAAACCAACGAGGCCGGCTGTTTTTACGTTGAACAAATGAAGCAAAATAGTCACGTGTCATTAGTTAAAATGTGTTTTTCTGTCGTTAGAATACGATGTATACAAACAAACAAAAGTGATTTAATGACATGACAGTAATTTCATGATAGTCAGTTAACTTGTGGCTCCTATTATTCCTGCCTTATGTTGGTTTGTCTGGATTGACCTTTGAACTTATATCCAGCCAGTGTTGAACATTTCTGGATGAATTGTTGTTTTTTTAATTTATGGACGCTGCAATGGAAATAAAGAATTGAAGGAATGACCACTGGAGGGGGTATTGCTAGATGACATGATCCACTCGCTTGATTTAAACGCCGATGTCCGGCCCCAGAAATCTTTACTTACACGACCTTCCTGCAGTTCCTCACAGCTGGAATCAGGCGACGTCGTCCCTCCTTTGAGGTTTTGTACTGCTGCAGGTCCAGCTCATCCAGAACCTCCTCTGACATCTGCAGCAGGTAGGCCACAGCTGAACAGTGGATCTCTGACAGTCTCCTCTCTGATTTCTTCTCTGACTTCAGGAACTCTTGGATCTCCTGATGGACTGACTGATCCTTCATCTCCATCAGACAGTGGAAGATGTTGATGCTTCTGTCTGGGGAGATTCCATCACTGTTCACCTCCTTCAGGTTGTTGAGGACCTTCTGGATGGTTTTTGGGCGGCTTTTCCTCTGATCCAACAGTCCACCCAAGATCCTCTGATTGGACTCCAGAGAGAGACCATGAAGGAAGCGAACAAACAAGTCCAGGTGGCCATTTTCACTTTTGAGAGATGTCATTAGTGCTCTCATGAGGAAGTCATCAAGAGATGTGACTGGACCGTAATTATACAACCCAGCAAAACAGGAAAAAGGGTTTGGTTTCAAATATTTTAGGAAAGACTTCATAATCCCTTTATTCTTGATGGTGTAACGGTGGAACATGTAGACGGCAGCCAGAAACTCCTGAACGCTCAGATGAACAAAGCAGTAGACTGATTTCTGGAAGATCACACTCTCTCTTTTGAAGATCTCTGTACAAACTCCTGAGTACACCGACACCTCGGAGACGTCCAGTCCACATCGCTTCAGGTCTTCTGAGTAGAACATGATGTTTCCTTTCTCCAGATGTTCAAACGCCAGCCGACCCAACTTCAGAAGGAGTTCTTTGTCAGCCTCAGTCAGTTCCTCTGGTCTCTGCTTTCCTCCATACTTCTGCTTCTTCCTCTTTATCTGAACCCTCAGGAAGTGTGAGTAGAGGTCAGTCAGGGTTTTGGGCAGCTCTCCTCTCTGGTCTGTGGTCATCATGTCCTCCAGAACTATAGCAGTGATCCAGCAGAAAACTGGGATCAGACACATGATGTGGAGGCTCCTGGAGGCCTTGATGTGTGAGATGATTCTCTTGGACAGATCTTCATCACTGAACCTCCTCCTGAAGTACTCCTCCTTCTGGGAGTCAGTGAAGCCTCGTACTTCTGTGATCCTGTCAACACACGAGGGAGGAATCTGATGGGCTGCTGCAGGTCTGGAGGTGATCCAGATGAGAGCTGAGGGAAGCAGGTTCCCCTGGATGAGGTTCACCAGGAGCACCTCAACGGACGATACTTGTGTGACATCAGAGATGACCTGATGCTTGTTGAAACCCAGTGAAAATCTGCTTTCATCCAGGCCATCAAAGATGAACAGAAGTTTCCAGACAGTCAGATCTTCTGCTCTGATCTTCTGTAATGTTGGATGGAAAACATGAAGCAGTGAGAGAAGACTGTGCTGCTCATCTCTGATCAAGTTCAGCTCCCTGCATGAGAGCGGAAGCACCAGACTGATGTCTTGGTTCTCCAAACCTTCTGCCCAGTCCAGACTGAACTTCTGCACTGAGAAGGTTTTTCCAACGCCGGCGACACCGTTGGTCAGAACCACTCTGATGTGTCTCTGTTGCTCAGATAAGACTTTGAAGATGTCCTGGCACTTGATTGGAGTGTCCTGGATGTTCTTCTTGGAGGTTCTCTCAAGCTGTCTCACCTCATGTTGTGTGTCCACCTCCTCACTTTGTCCCTCAGTGATGTAGAGCTCAGTGTAGATCTTGTTCAGCAGGGTTCCACTTCCTGCTTCATTAGTTCCTTCAGTCACATGTTCACATCTTCTCTTCAGACTGATCTTATGACCTTCTATCACCTCCTGCAGTTCACCACCCTCTGAAACAAACAATCTTTTAAATCCTTTTCCAATTGTCATCTACAGCAGTAACACAGATGTCCTCAACTGGAAAATATTCTGTCATGTTTGAATGATAGAAGCAACAGTTGGGTAATGACCCATCTCACTGTCAGTTTGAAATGTTATGTCTTCTTATCTACACCTATTCTTTTATTTCATTGGGTTTCAATGTAATTTAGTCTATAACAACCATTTCCATGTCTTCCAAGAGTTTGCTTGGACTAAACAGCTGGTAAAAGCTGGATGATATTTAGAAAAACACATCAAACCTTCTCCAAACACATCATACTCAGCAGACCCATTGTCCTGTAAAGGTCACCTGCCTTCAGCTCTTTAACACTTTCCAGAACTAAATGACTAAATGTTGCTAAATACTGTCTAAGCATTTAGGAAGGTCTGAAGAGGGTCCAGGGGTTCCAGTGGAACCAAACAAGTGCTCTCTGGAGCTTCTCTTGCACATTGTAAATACACAAGTTGTTCCTTTATTCCGACCCAAAAGTATCTTATAAATACAAATGTACGAGCTTACGTGAGACGCTGTTGTTCAGGTCGGCGGTCTGCAGTTCAGTTCTCCGTTTGTTTTCACCCTCGGGACAGGAGGAATCTCCAATGGAAGCAGACCGTTTCTGATAGCTGTCAAAAATGGGAATAGTGGTTATACATGTCTACTGGGCGTTAGCAACGCCTCAGAAAGGCTGCGTTCACTTCTACTTTCAGTTTGCTCTGACAGTTGAAGATTGAATGAACACTGAGCAAAAAATATAAAGTTATTTACGTTCTAACAAGCTCGTTTAGTTGGAGAAAAGTGTATTTGATCTAAGTGTTTAGTGGCTTTTCCTCATTGTGAATTTATGTTAAAAATAAAAGTGCCAAATCAGGAATATAAACTCATAGAATAGAACAAAAGTTCTCCATTTATGCTCCAAATACAGTCGTCTGGTCTCTGAAACTGATCATTAAATAGCACAGAGTATTCAAAAGCTTATTTCAACCATTTAGAAACGACTGATATTGTTGTCTATGGGTTTATTAGAACCAGGAGCCTTATAAATAGACTTTTTAATGAATTTTCATGACATGTGGTGGAACAGTGTGGCAGAACAAGCTGCACAGACCTGCCATGTCTTACCCATCCGTATCTAAATGGAGAGCTGGAGCACTGTGCAATGATGATATTGTTGGGAAACTTTAAAATATATGCCTAGGAATTTTTGTGAGATGATGTTAACCCATGTAGGAGAAATGATCAGTTAAAAACACAAGCAATTTTCAGTTTTAAAAGATTTACCACACTAAAATTAACATGGGAGTTAATGGGAGCGAATGCCTGACATGTTGGTGCATCGTTTCATTAATTTCATTTTTCACGATAGTGGAGGCTAATACCTACAAAATGATGTTTTGTATGGTTGTGAAATGTTCTAAGGCAGAGTTATGTGGTTCAGAAAACCTTACTTTAAAGGTGAGCCTTGAGGTCCAATACCAAAGTTTAAAGGGTGCCACACAAACACATCATCACACTTTAGTTTTCTTACATTTGGTCTGAACTTCTGAAGTCTATTAATCCACGTTTGGACCGGTCACTCTTCAGGGACACACAGCTGGGCACTGTGGACTCTGCTCTGTCCTCGTCCATCCTGAGGAAACATCAGAAATAGTGATGAGACTGTGATGAAGGTAAATAATCTGTAAAGGTTGTAGCTAAATAATCCCAATTCACTGCATTTTTATCAAACAGGAACATTTCTAATCCATTCTGGATAACAACTGAATCAATAAATCAGTGATGTCTCTGTATCATTTTCATGTTTTCAGAGTTTTAAGCTGCTTTTTTTAACTGTTCCCTGCAGTGAGAAAAGAACTGGCCCCTTTTCCAGCCCCTCATCCTGCAGCACTGAATGTGCTCTAAAGTTCTTTCCAGAGCAAACGTCTCTGCACTTGCAGCAACATGTTGTAGTCATGGATCCGTGAGGAGAACCGGATACAGGAAACGCCCCCACTTTGATCCCAAAACCCAACTGGTGGCCAACGGTGGTCCGGCAACGACGGGGACGCTGGTCCATCGGGCCGACAACACTGGTTTTCCACAGGCCAACATGGTGAAAGGACTGTGCACCGTTTCATTTTAAAGAGCTGATGAATTTCATTTTTCACGATAGTGGAGGCTAATACCTACAAAATGATGTTTTGTATGGTTGTGAAATGTTCGAAGGCAGAGTTATGTGGTTCAGAAAACCTTACTTTAAAGGTGAGCCTTGAGGTCCAATACCGAAGTTTAAAGGTTTGTCTTTGGACCAGTCGCTCTTCATGGACACACAGCTGGACACTGTGGACTCTGCTCTCTCTTCCTCTTCCATCACACATTCGCTCATTTTTAAACGTGAGTCTAAACGGTTAAGCAGGAACAGTCTGCTGACACAGAAAAGAAGATTAAAGAACATGATTCTCAGCATGAAGACAAGCAGAGGTCTGTCCAATGACGTATTGTCGGCTCATTCACATCCAAATCTATTATATGATGTCACCCTGTACATCATACAGGCCACATATATATTGGGAAAAAGTTTTGGGACATCTTAAAAGTTTACACCATGTTAAACATAAAATAGTTGTGGAAAAAATGTTTCTCCTGGGTGTTTCAGAAGGTGCGGTGGCATCAGACGGACGCACACAAATACAAATTAAATCATTCTTTATCTGGTTATGGTTTACGAGAAAACCTAAATTCTTTCAAGATGTCAGTTCTCAACATTAAATTCAACAAATAAGATGAGAATGCATTCAAAACTAAACAGAAATACGTCATCACATCATCAAAGTGGGTCAAATGCAGCATCATCTTCTGTCATCTCAGACAGGATTCCAAGAAGAGGATCTTCATTTTCAACAACACCTTGACATCTCATCATGGCTCGTCTGTCAGATTACAAGCAGCTTTTTTGATCAGGTGCATCATGTTTCTCACCAACACATGATGGTGCTGGAAAAAACATCTGTAGCCTGACCTAGAGGTCAAAACTCTGCATGGCGTGCACAGCTACTAGTTGCAGCTGCTGGTTGTGGCGGAGGAGATCCCAAACATATCTAGCAAGCTTGTTTTGGAGCAGAGCTTGTCCACCACCTCTGACCCCACTCATCACAGAAGTCCCACCATATCCATGGCCAGGTGTGTTGGCAGCATTGGAGCCAGCCTCAGGAAAAAGGTGTGTCAATATCTCAGAAGTGAGGATCAAGTTGCCACAACCCAACAGAAGTCAAGCAACCCAACATGCTGAATAGAATAGATGACACACAGCAAAGGGCAAAAAAGACCCAATTCTGCTCAGACTAATCTGATCTGACCACATGTACAGGACCAAAAATATGAAAACACCATGGGTTTAGGTTTCCTTTCGTTTTCTTGACTGCTTCATTCAAAACAGAACACATTTCATAAATCCATAATAACAAATTCATATTCCACAAAGACCCAGTTGTTAAAACAATAAAATGGAATGCCTTGATCTCTCCCTCTTTACTCTCCTTTTTTAAATAAAGGATTGATTGTCCCCCTGGTGGAGGGACAAAGAGAGGAGGCTAAAACTGTCGCGTTTGTGTCCCTCTTTCCGTGGATTTTTCCACTAATTGCAAATAATATTGTGACTTATTGTGAGTATTAAAATGTGCTTCCTCAACCTCTAAAATGTTGGCTCAGGGTTAGCGGAAAACGCAGTTAGAGGAAACACGCTACAAAGTTTGATCATGCGTCACAACATTCCCGTCGACCAGCCGCAATGTGCGTCCGAAACACGCGCACGCTCATTGCGCACACGCAGCTTATTAAGCCGCATCTCGCAGCGGAACATTGATTCGAGACGACAGCAGTGAAAGAACCAAATGCTACCTGAATATTAGAGGTTTTCCATCAGGGCTCGGTCACTCAGGATGGAGCCCGAAGTTGAGAACTTTCACTTTCGCTTCTTCCTCCTCTACACGTCACGTGTTTGTGGTTTGATCGCGTCATATCCAGCACAGGCGCCTCTCTTCAGAACAATTTGGTCCACGTTTGAACTGAAATACTGGGAAACAACTGGAGTTCGTCTGACAGATGTTCGTTTTTGGGTGCGGAATCAAACTGTGTCAACTTTTTGATCTATAGGATCCCCTCTGGTTCAAAGTGTCCCTATAGGATATTGACAGTACTGACCTTTTGGGGGCTGCACACACCTCTTAATGGTGACGGCACCAACGGAGCTGATCCAGTTGTCATCAGCTGGCCAGTCTGACTCCAGCTCATTAGGGGAAATTTGCTGATCTGGAGGAGAAGCTTTCAAAACTTGACGGGCTGGGGGGGGGAATGACTGTAATTTTGGAATCAGCGTGCCAATTTGATTTTTAATCAGAATAATTTAGAATAATTTCAACAGGATATTTTCAAATTGTTCCCCAGTGGAGCTGCCAACTGAATATGGTGACCTGCTCCTACACACAGAAATCCGATGGCTCAGCAGGGGACGGATTTTGCTTCCTTTTTTGTCCCTTTTGAGTGAAATAAAAGAGTTCATGCAGTCCAGAGGGGAAGACGCCGCGCTGCTGGAGGACACTGGCTGGAGGACACTGGACCTTGCATTTTTAACGGACATTACTGGGAAACGGAACAGTTTGAACTGGGAGCTGCAAGGCAAAGGTGAGACTGTTGCTGAGAGGATCAGTGCTGTAAATGCATCTAAAGCCAAGATGAACATTTTCTCTGTGCATTTCCAGACAAAAGGTGCTGCACTTCCCCTCTGTGCAGATGGTGCTGAGAGACAACGCTTCTGCATGTGAGGCTTTGGACTAAAGCGCAGAAAAGTGCTCTCAGCTCATAAAAAGACTTGGGCAAGAGTTTGAGAACAGGTTTTGGGACCTGGATCAGCTTGAGCCATGTGTGTCCTTCATTTCTAACCCTTCCATGAACGTGGACATATCATGCATTGCTCAGCAGTTCAGTGCAACCTTCAGCCTGGATGCTGCACAGATGCTAATTGAAATTGGAACATTGTGAAATGAGCTGCAGCTCAAAGCCTCTCAGGCTGCACCAAACTTTTGGTGCCTTGTTGACACAGAAAAGTACAGTGGTGTATGTACAGCAGCTATGGAGGTTGCAAGCCTTTTTGGTTCGACCTCTCTTTGTGAATCAGCCTTTTCTGACATGAACTTCATCAAGAACCAACACAGAAGACGCCTCCCTGATGCACATCTGCCAGACTCACTCAGAGCTGCACTGTCAAGTTCCCCACCAGAGGACAACACACTGGTAACCGCAGCAACGCCAGGCTCCCCCCCAACGGACAAAGAAACGGACCCCAGATTTGGTGTCTCCTTCAGAATTTGTTAAATGTGTTTGTAAAATGGAACAATTGTTTAGGTTAAAATGTTCATGTGAAAAAATCTGAAGTTCAAAACGTAATCAGATTTATTTTAAAATCTGAAAGTTTATTTTTGTATTTTACGTGATTTATTATTTGTACAAACGTGGTGCAAAGTAATTCATGATTTGTTAAAAATGTCAGTGGCTGGTAAAAATGGGACATTGTGATTTCCTAGGACTGTTGGAGAAGTGATCATTTTAAAATGGTTTAACATTTATTTCAATTTGAAAAACACTTGCACTAAGACAAAATCTAGAAATAAAGTGTTGCATATTGATATTGATCTGTTCCCGATCTTGTTAAATCATTGTTGATATTGATTGTGAGAAATCATTAACATGATCAGTGTCTTTGCAGAGATGAATATCATTAACTATTAATAATGACATTGAGTTGAAGGTAAATTGAGCAAATTGGCTATTTCAGAAGTGTGTATCAGACTGGTGGCCCTTCACATGATTCAGTACCCAGGAAGTAGCTCTCCGTCTCAGAAAGGTTGGTGACCCCTGTGCTACAGAGTCAAGTTTGGAGGAGAAATATGCTATTGGCTTCATTTGAGCTCCACTGTTGAGCTCAGACTGAGGTCATCAAATGTTCCAGGTTTTTCACTGAGGAATTTATAATTGCACAAATGAATAATGGGAGAAGATGTAAAAAATGGTTATAGACACAGTTCTGAAATAAATGTTTACCTGCTGTTCTTTTCTGCTTGGTGATCTGTTAACCAACTGGGTTACTCTGTAGTAGCAAGACTGCACGATACTGAGTGGATAATACGTCAAGAAAATATGGCAACAAAGTGACATTCAGTATTATTGAATGGATTTGAAGTCCTGTGATTGCAACTCTAAGTTGAATTTAAACAATTTATTTAGTTATAGATGTATAACAATAACGGTGTAAATGTGTTGAGTTTAGGAACAATTTGCTGAAATATAAGTAGATATAATTTATTTTATTGAGTGGATCTCAATTATTTCTGTCCAGATATTTAATACTTTTCTTTCAATTTTGCTGAGATAACTGATGAATATAAATCAGTTTCAGCTAAATAATCAGTTAATCATCTTTCCCCAAATATTTAGTAAATCTTAATTACTTTTATTCAGATAATTAGTAAACATAAATCTATTTTCCTTTTGAAAGTGATTTGTATTTGCTTAATATTTCCTGGGTATATAACTCATCTTTTTGGCTACTATTAATAAATCCAACACATTTTAACTATTGCATTCATTAACCTGCACTTGTTTTTTTTAGTTTAAATGTAGATAATTTATTCAATACTTTTTACTAAAAGTTGCAGTTATTAAAATCTACTCAATTATATTACATGTCACTTTGTTGCCATCATTTTTTTAAGTAATCATTGATCACAATTTTTAGAGTGTGAAAAAGAAAATAGTAAATCAGAGGAGGTGTGGCCCCTGGTATAATTCACACATCAGGACCCTCAAGCAGAAAGTGCCAAGACTAGAAAGGAAGTGGCATTCTTGTAAAATAGACAGCTGTCATGTAGCCTGGAAAGACTGTCTGGTAGTTCACAAGAAGGCCCTCGTAAGGCTAGAGGGAACAGAACCCTCAGCCGAGGGAACAGAACCCTCCGCTGAGGGAACAGAACCCTCCGCTGAGGGAACAGAACCCTCCGCTGAGGGAACAGAACCCTCCGCTGAGGGAACGGGATCCTCCAACTTTATCTTAAGTTGGCATTTTTGTCTTTGATCTCCTTTATGTCATTGATGTCTCCTTTATGTCATTGATGTCTCCTTTATGTCATTGATGTCAAAATTGTTCTTTCATGTCAGATCAATGAAATCAAAGGATCAAACCGAATTGGCAGATCAAACACATCAGCTCCACCTCATCATCACACGCCTGAGGAGCTCAACACTCTTGTACCACACTGGTGACCAGCAGACGCATCAATGGCACAGAGAGGAACCCAGCAGCTGAACCAAGAATCATCCATGGAGACTTGGAGGGAAGAGGTCCAGCATCTCAGAGAAGCCCTGGCTGAGAAGGAGGAGCAGCTCAGCAGGGCAGTGAAGAGGCGACAAATGAGAACTGTGGCCCATGTGGAGGCCCTGACCCTGCTGAACAGCACACAAGCTGCTCTGAAGGAGAGCGAGCTGAAATGTGCTTCTCTGGAGGAAACCCTCCACAGCCAGCAGCAGGAGAACGAGGAGACACACAGGAGAGAGCTGATGGAGCAGGAGGAAGGCCTGAACCAGAAGCTCCTTCCGTTCAGTTTGGCCTCTGCATAGAAAAAACTAAAACTGACCGCCGTTATATGAAAGGATGGTTGTGACCCATGTTTAAAAGAACCGTGAGGCGTCCCATCACAAACTGTCCCTTCCTGTCAGGACAGGCATCATTTCTTTGTTTCCGTCCCTAAAACAGCCACCGTGTGCAGGAACACCAGTTTAAAACAATAAGAATAATCATTTCATTTTACGTGACTCCGCCCCTGAAATGAGCCCTCCGGGCTCCTCTCCGGGTCGAGCTCGTCAGGCTTCATCCGTCCGCGCCGCGTCCCCCTGAGACTGTTGCGGGGACGCCGGACACATCCGCGGTCGGATCTTTAACGCGTCCGCCCGGACCGGCTCGTCAGTCTTTTCGCTGCTGAGCGGCGGCGTGAGGATGCCTGAAGGGACGGGGTGGTTGCCGTGCTGCTCCAAGTCCACGTCCTGGTAAGAGTAGGCCTTGTCCTGCAACGAGACAGACTCTGCTCAGAGGGAGCCGGGGCGTCTTCTCTGGAGCAACGCTCCGGACCAGTCAAGACGCCCTTTTTGGGTTTGAGCTTCAGAGCTTTTGTGGGGACCGGAGGTTAGTGGACCACGATGCTGCGCAACAAACTGTTCATTAGCCTGAAGGTCATTTAGAAATGTCTCCTTCAGTTAGCTTAAAGGTCTAAATGTGTTCAAAACTGATGTGCCGTGTTTTCTGGACTATATGTCGCTCCGGAGTTTAAGTCGCAGGAGCCAAAAAATGCATAATAAGAAGAAGAATAGATATATAAGTTGCACTGGACTATAAGTCGCATTTTGGGGGAAAATGTATTTGATAAAATTCAAGACCAAGAACATACATTTCATCTTGAAAGGCAATTAGCGTGGGTTAGCAATAGGGTTACGGTATGCTAACGTAACAAATTCAGCTACATGACCCACAACGAACTGAGTACGTGTCTGCTTTGTTAACGTAACATTAACAGAATCAGGGTACTTTATTGATCCCTTTAGGGGGTGTCCATTAGGGAAATTAGCATCTCCTGAAAGAAATGTACAGCACTGTTTAAAATATTAAAAATAGAATAAAATAAGAAATAAAAGAATAAAAATAAGAAATAAAATAGAATAAATTAAAAATAGAATATGAATATAATATAAAACTATAGAAATGTAAATAAATGAACTGAATGAATGAATGAATGAATGAACTGAATGAACTGAATGAACGGATGTCCCAGTATTATGTTATTGCAGTGTTGTTCCAGTTCTCCTGTTGGCCCTCCTCCCCCCCAGTGAGGAGCTGAACAGTCTGATGGCTCGGGGGATGAATGAGTTCCCCAGTCTGTTGGTCCTGAACTTGGGGAGGCGCAGCCTCTGGCTGATCAGGCTTCTCTGGCTGTGGATGAGTGTGCAGAGGGTGGCGGACATCGTCCATGATGCTCCGCAGCTTGTCAATTAGTGGTTTGATTTATAAACAGTAGCCCATTCGCCAGGCAAGTCCGCAAAACAACAGTCCCAAGCCAGTGCTAGATGTGTCCCGGCCCCTTTAAAGGAACCAACACCACACACTGCATCAAAATACAAAAAAAATAAAAATCAATGGGCCCAGGTGGACCACGTTGCTAAATTCTAACCTGGGGGAACACCACAAACATCGAAATGAGAGAGAGAGAAAGGAAGACGAGTCTGGCATTGTTAAGGTGGATGCAAATACCTGTAAATAAATACAGAAGGGGGGGGGGACTCTGAGGACCTTGGGTGTTGCCTGCTTTCAGGTCCTGATACAACTGACCATAACAGTTCTAGTGTTCTGGTGTTACAGTGTATCACTAGCTCCATCCTACCTGGAGGAGCTAGTGATACCTTACCAACCCAATAGACCGCTCCTGACAGGCCTCTGTCACCTGGTCATGGTCTCCTCTCCTCTACCTTCTCCTCTCTCTCTACCCAGCCCCCCCCATCAGCAGGAGGGTCCCCCTACATGAGCCTGGTCCTGCTCAAGGTATGGAAAGGGTCTAGAAACAATTTTGATAGTAACGCTATATAAATAAAGATTGATCGATCGATCAGATCATCAGAACACTGGAACACCAGAACTGTTATGGTCAGTTGTACCAGGACCCCCTCTCATGTCTCTTCACAGTGCCAGACTAGAGTCAAGCTCAACAGGGTCTTCTTCGGGTAAAAGCGGCCGAAATGAGCTTCCTCTGTAGGGTGGCTGGGCTCTCCCTTAGAGAGGGGGAGAAGCTCTGCCATCCGGGAGGAGCTCGGAGTAGAGTCGCTGCTCCTCCGCGTTGAGAGGAGCCAGATGGGGTGGCTTGGGCATCTAGTCAGGATGCCCCCTGGACGCCTCCCTGGTGAGGTGTTCAGGGCATGTCCCTCCGGTAGGAGACCCCCGGGAAGACCCAGGACATGTTGGAGAGACTATGTCTCTCGACTGGCCTGGGAACGCCTGGGGATCCCCCCGGATGAGCTGGAAGAGGTAGCTGGGGAGAGGGAAGTCTGGGCTTCTCTCCTTAGGCTGCTGCCCCCGCGACCCGACCCCGGATAAGTGGTAGAGGATGGATGGTATCAGGATCCGAAAGCAGGCAACACGTAGTGATGGGACGAGCGACACTGGTGCGTCAGCACTGTGCCGAGAGCTCAAGAGTGAAACCCCGTATCGGTGCGTGTATCGCTTTAAGAAAGAATCACGTGACCGATACAGGAATTGTATCGTTTGGATGAGCCGCGCCAAAGTGTGTTTATAAGGAAACAGACTGTATCAACGTGTCGTGGGTTTGTTGGATGGAGTTTTGCAGTTGCGCAATTATGGATCGTTCTAAGAAGTTTTCCCCAGTGTGGAATAATTTTGATCTTGTGACTCCAAACAAGGGAAATCTTTTTACTTTGAGCACTGTTTACTGTTGTATACAATCTTTAACGGTGGCGCTTTATCAGTTTATCAAGTGAATGACCTGTGATACATATGATAGTCAAGAGCCTTACAGTTGCTTTATTCATTTTATAGGGTGTCTATTTTTTTAACAAGTGAATGCAATGCGCCACCTTAGTTTTTACTCTGTTCAACTTGCACTTAAAACTCTCTGCTCACCATCGTCATCTGCACCGTGTGAAAGAGGATTTTCTAAGGCCGGGGAGCTGGTGTCTAAGAGGAGAAATCGCCTTGGAGCAAAGACACCCCAAAAACTTTTGTTCCTCAATAAAAATTCATAAACTAGTCACTTTTTTGTATTATTTCATATGATTTAACAGTTAACAAAGAATGT
>NC_042297.1:293694-298136 GCF_901000725.2 Takifugu rubripes
AGTCGCTCTGGAGTACAAGTCACACCCCCTGACAAACTATGAAAAAAGTGCGACTTATAGTCCGGAAAATACGGGTAAATACTTCTGTGTGCTCTGTGCATGAAGTTCTGCTGAAGAACCGAGCTCACCAGCCAGGCCATGTAGGAAGCGTGGGTCTGGATGTTGTGCACGTCATCTTCAGGGATTCCCGGGAAGCTTTTCAAGGAGGCGCCGCCGACCTCCCGTAGCGCCATGGCAAAAGGAACCATCCACCTCACGCACTCCTCCAGCTCCGCCCGCTTCAGCGCTGCAGACAGACGAGAGCGGACGGGTCAGACAGGAAACGGCGCCGCCCTTCAGCGCACCGCGTTACCGTTCCTACCCGAGACGGCTTCCACCAGCTCCAGGGACGAGAAGTGGAACAAGGCCGAAGCCGCGAGGACGCCGTTGGAAAACTCCAGGCAGCGCACGTCCAGCAGGCACAAGTCCAGCAGCTGGCGAGAGACAGGAGACGGCTCAAACCTAACGCGCGCTAACACCTCTGCAGCACCTGCAGGCCCAGATTCTTGGCTTCCTCCAGTATGTTCGCCAAGCTTTGCTAACAAGAAGCAGTTCTGGGTTTGGACCTTCAGCGCTCAGACCCAGGTCACCTCAATCAGAGGGACCAGAGGGTCCTCACATGGTCAAAGGCTGAACGCCATCCAGGAGGCAGAGGGAACAATTTAGCCAAACATGCGTCACTGAAAGAGAGGGCACCTGTGCGATCTGCGTGAAGGTCTCCTGGGGGTATCTGGGCAGAAGCAGCTCGTCCGTCTCCTTCAGATAGGCCACCTGCATGTAAACGTTGAGCCAGGAGACGGGAGTCTGAGGACTCAGGCTCCATTTCAGCTCCTGCAACAGCAGAAGGGACCGTGAGTGTGTGGAATGGTTCTGCTCCATTCAGAGGTTCTAACGTGAACCAATCAAAGGATGAGGCTTTTGGATAAGGAGCTCTGTAGGGAAGCAACAAATATCCAGTTCCTGGAGGAGCATCTCTACGCACCATCATGATGATGATCTCCATGCTGAGGATTTCATCCTCTGTACAAGCTTCATCTGTAACGTAGGCAAACTGGTGGACCTTTGGTGGATACATCTCCTAAAGGAGGTGAACAGAACCATGAAAGAACCGCCCGCACCAGACTCGGAGGCAGAGCCCTCAAAGGGGGCCCGGCAGCATCAGAGCTCCTTACCTCCACTTTGGCAGCGATGAAGAGGCAGGTGATGCCGATGAGCTGCAACGTTGACTTGAAGACGTTCCTCTGGGTGGCCATGAAGCGATCAAAGTAGTCCTGGGCCAGGTGGTAGGTCTCCCTGTGCAGCTTGTACACTTCGCTCACCTACCAAGGCAGCACAACAACCCTCTCAGCTACCAGCTAGCTTCAGCCTGAGCCCCTCCCAACCACCCTTCTGGGTCCAGACTTTCACATATTGAACACATTTGTCTCCTCAAACATGTGTCTGGAGATCATGAGCCGGACCACAGACCTCCATCAGCCAGTCCAGGAGGATCGCCCTCATCTTGGGCTGCAGATGAGGGTGTTTCTCCATCATGTGGACATCCTCTGGTGTAGGCCTTATCTTTCTCCAACATGTTGCTCCACACCACATCTTTGCTGGCCCAACTGGTCAGAGACGCACAAGAGAACAACGGTGACGTCCTGAATAAGGTGAAGGCCTTAAAACACAGAAAAAAACCAGACGGCAACACCAGTCGGACCCAGACGTGTTTGGGGCAGGACGGATCCTACACGACTCAACCTATTTTCATGTCTAAGAGGACATAATAAGGACAATAAAGAAAAACACAGGTGCTCCCGGGGGGGTTGGACCTGGTGTCCTGATGACAGGATCACCTCTATCAGGATCTTCTTCCCCCCCCCCCCGGTGCATGAGCGCGGCCCAGCTCCGTTTTAAACCTTCTTTGAGATGCTAACAGAGCCGTTATTACATGAATGAGCTGCTGAATGTAGCATAGTTCTCCACTTTTACCTGATAACGTTTAGCCTGTTTATCTTTACATTTGAAGACGCAGCCGTTAGCAGCAGCGCTGGGACGACGGACGTGTTGGAACAGAAACGACCATTTCAGGGAGAAATGGTGGCAGCAGCAGCAACAATAATAATAATAATAATGGTCATTTCTGGGGTCGTCACCACACAACACATGGATGGCAGACACACCTGTGGTGCTATGGAAGGAGCGCTGCTGTTGTCACATTGGTCCTTCAGGTTGTTATTTACGCTTCGCTTCTCATGACGTATTTTGGTAACGTTCAATCTTCGACCTGGGGGTTCCCAGAGGTACCATACAAATAAAAACACGCATATGAAGAGAATAGACACTCCAACTCTCTCTGTCGCCACCTGGGAGTCATTTAAACTTATTGGGTTTCAACTGAGTTGGAGACCTTGTATAACTATTGTGATTATCAGGAATACTATGATTACAGCTAGCACCGAGGCTAGCATACTACAGCCCCAGCCAATCCTCTGGATTTTCCTGTATTGGCTTCTGTCTATATTTACCTGCTGCCGTCCTCGTAGAGTTTGTGAAACCAGTACACTGTTCCTGAACAGCAATAGATCATAACCTTTTGAAATAGCCCCCCTAAGTGAGTCGGCAGCTCTGAAACCTTCACTGACTTTCGGGTCTACCCAGACTCTATTCGTCTAAGTCCACCCTATCATCAGACTTTGCATCACCTTCCCGGTCGGAGTTTTCAACAGAAATGACCTTCTTGCAATGAGTGAGGTGTACCCAGGTTGATCTTTCAGCTATTTTAGCAGCAGTAGGTGTAGACAAAAGAACTTGGTCAGGTCCTTCCCACTCAGGTGAATTCCAGTGTTTCTTTTTACGCTCCTCACTAGGACCCAGTCGGCCTGGCTCCACCGTTCTGTTGGGAGACAGAGGGCGTCTCAGTTTCATGACCTTGCTGTTGTTTTTCTAACATTCTTCTCATGTAATCAGCTAGATTAGACTCATCATTTGTCTCCCAGTAGTTTGTGAACTGAGGAAGCCTGTACGGTCTTCCAAATAAGACCTCATAAGGAGTAAGGCCTGCGGTGCTTGTAATGTTTATATAGAGCTTAGCCAAATCAACACATTGTCCACGGTCTCCCCGTCTCTTCCATGCATCTCTTCAGTCTGTTTTTAATAGTGCCATTAGTTCTTTCAACTAATCCTGCGCTCTGAGGATGATAGGAGCAATGGTGTTTCAAATCAATATGAAACATAACACTGATCTTTTTAACAACTTGATTTACAAAATGAGTGCCATTATCACAGTAATTTTTTTCTGGGATCCCATATCTGGGTATGATATCTTTGCAGAGTGCTTTAGCAACTGTTAGCGCATCTGGGTTTTTTGTTGGAAATAGTTCTATCCATTTTGAAAATGCATCTATTATGACTAGACAGTATTTTTTCCCTTCACTTTTATTTAATTCTATGAAGTCATATGTATAGTTTGGAATGGATATTGGGGAGCAGGAATTTTCCTCTTCTTGGTCTCAGATTTCCTTGTGAATTGTGTCTTGCACATGTCAGACATGTTCTAAAAATTTTTTTTTGAATAAGAATTACCGTATTGGCCCGAATATAAGACGACCCCCTCTTTTTCAAGACTCAAGTTTGAAAAAAGACTTTCTGATCACCAAATTTAATTTTTATACAGAAAATAATTACAGTACACCTGAAACAAATGATTATAACAATATAACAATTTTTCTCCCCGCTGTGAGCGGCCCACTACAGACGGGGCTCCCGCTAGGAGCGGCCCACTACAGACGGGGCTCCCGCTGTGAGCGGCCCACTACAGACGGGGCTCCCGCTGTGAGCGGCCCACTACAGACGGGGCTCCCGCTATGAGCGGCCCACTACAGACGGGGCTCCCGCTGTGAGCGGCCCACTACAGACGGGGCTCCCGCTGTGAGCGGCCCACTACAGACGGGCATGCATGTAAGCTATGGTAGCGCTATGTTTTACCATGCCCGCGGCCCTATAATCCGGAGCGCCTGATGTATGTGTTAAATACAGAAACAGCACCGTAACTGAGGCTGCACCTTTTAATACGGTGCTGCCCTTTGTCACGAACATACGGTATATAGAACATAGGGCACGTTTGTGCGTGATATCACTCCGCGTCTGCGCAACGACCACAACCTCCTATCTTTAGTATTACTGCGCCAACTGGTGGTCTTTTGGGTTGAGGATCACGGTGATCTATATGTACCTATATGTAGCTATAGCGTCATTGGCCTCCACTCCAGCCACTCCTGGTAGTTCCTCAAAAACACTGAGTTTCTAGTGGATGCACAATCTGTGGAAGCCAACATAGAAACTTCTGAAGAGCCAAAGTTCTTGCAACAAAAATATAGTCCCCAATTAGGTTGTTTTGTTATCACACGACCCCGTCCCCATTA